>NC_047524.1:21590994-21873494 GCF_902827115.2 Pseudochaenichthys georgianus
ACGCTGAGAGCGAGCGACCCCAGAGCCTTTTGCCTTCAGAGATTTTAATAATAATAATAATAATAACTTGTATTTCTACAGCGCTTTTCTTGAACCCAAAGACGCTTTACATTTGGGAGGGAGGGTAGACAAACAAAACAAAAACAAAATCAAAGCCAAAAAGAAACCAAGACACAAAACAAAACAGAAACGCAGTCAGGAGGAAGTTGGTTGAGAGGGGGGGGGGGGGGGGGGGGGGGGGTTATGGATACAGAGTTGAAGAAGTGGGTTTATTTTGTGCACCAAATACTTTTTTTTTCAAGCTCCAGCTTTAATGAGTATTTGCCATGTTTATAACCAGAGACTTGTATTTCAAACACTGGTGGGGATGTACCCAGTTATTTGTATTGTTTCTAAACCTGTAAGTGACCATTACACAAGAGCAATCAATAGCTGTTTGTCACTCAGTCAAATGTAAAACCAGTGCGTTATCCCCATCTGAACTGCCTAGTCTATGAGGAAAGGAGTACATTAAAGTGACAAAAAGAGCACACTCCCTGCTGCTTTTAGAGATAGGCTGTAAAAACTGATGGCTTTACTGCCACTTTACTCATCCTAATGATTGAGGACATTTTAACACACAGGAGAGAGAACAAAATGCATTTCCTGTGGTTGGCAAGGGTGGGACAACAGGAAGCCGCCAACTTTATAAGGTAAAATAAAACCTTAATTGCCTTTTTAATATTTACGTTGCCAGGTGCTGCCTACTCTGGCATGCATTTCCCGTTGGCTTCACCGAGCCCATTCTCTACTGGCCTCTGTTGAATGCTGTGGGAGAAGCCATTCACTCACCTTGTAATGGTTTACGTGGCCATTAACTCAGGCTTAAACAATACTGAGATAGACATGGCTGCTCTGTGTAATTAGTCGTGGAGGGATAATTGCAAGGTCACTGACTGTTATTGTGAGCAATCTGAAAAATAAATCGTCTATTTCTGGCTAGACACTAACTATAGATGTTAGACCTTGAGAAGTAATGGATTAATACGGCTTTGCAGATATTCTACAAGGCATTACATTATAACCTTTCACACCACCGGTTAAATACAAGAAATATGTAAATCTCTACATAATTGCCATCCTCTTAATAATTCACCCAACTTTTCAGATCTAATTCTCATCAGAAGATCAGATGTGCTTTGATGGGGGTTTTTGTGTGGCTGTTATCATATGCCGTATTTGATAAATACACAAAGGATATGTGTTTGAGATCCACAGCAGAACACATCGGTAAATTTAACCGCCGGAGGATTTCAAAGTCCCATTGACATCTGAGCCTTACGGGGATTTTCCTTTTGAATGCTGCATTCCAACTATGCTTGAGCACTCCCCATTTTCATTCTGTCTGTCTTCCTGCCAAAACTGTCCAAACAGCAAGTCAAAAAACTCCATTTGCAAACTGTTAAAATAAGCTACTGTTATCAAACAATTTCCATATGTTGTGTAAAGAAGTATATACTGTATGATGATGATACTGCAGATAGTGTACTTAACATTCCATTTTAAAAAAAACATTACAGGACATATGTGTAAATAGCAGTCTGATTGGCAGCTGGAGAGAGTAGGAAGAAGTTGGAGATGAGATACGTACGTTCACTGCTAATCTCTGCAGATATCTAAATGTGAATGCAGATAAATACAATAATGAACTAAGTTTAAGTCGAAATCTGTGTCAGACATTAAATAATGGGTTTTAAGATTTTCCAAATGAGTATGTAAAGATAAATCAGTAAGAAAAACGCATTTTAGAAAAAAGGAATTTTAGTTTCAAAAGATATTTTCTATAAATGTAGTCCTAAAACTGTTTATGTAGCCGAAGTGTCTCTTTATGGGCATTTTATAAGTACAGCACAGTTTCTAAAGCTGTGATTTTAACACCACAGATACTGCAGCATGCCGCAACTGCCAACCAACAGAAACTCAGAAGTCACATGATTCTGGTAGTCCTTCCAAAAATCAAAAACTTTTCGAGGCAGAACACCACTGATATAGAGTCGCCACAAATAAGGACAGGCATTCTCAATGTTTAAAACCCAAGACTGTGGTTCTCCTCTGTCTCCTTGGGACTCGCAGTCCAGTAACATAACAGCCCTTCTGCTCGACCCCACCCTTCTGGCCCCCTGTCCCCCGGGAGCTGTGTGTCCTCTCTACAGTTAGAGCATGCAATGGACAAACAGTGACAAATAGCTTGTGTTTTATGACGCATAACAACAATGATTAGTCAGAGAGCTAATTATTCATTTCAAGAAGTGTGGGGAGAGACAGCAGGCTTTATCAGGAAATGCTTTTATTTTCGCTTGTTGTTTGAACTTAACCTGAAGTGAACCGAGGCAGGCAGAGGAAATTGATTGTAGTTGTGTTTGTGTTTGGTTGTAGGTATTTCCCTAAGCCTTTTGTAGTCTTATGGTTACATCAGTGGTTTCCACCTCAAAACCAGCATGTTCAGCCGTAACCCAAACAGGGTGTCAGGTGTAAAGCAACACTATACGATTCATCAACACATAACACAATGGGGGATTTCACAAATTCATATCGAAACTGACATTAAATGCTGTTTTGCATTCCTGCTGTGCAACTGAGACATATTTGTGCAACATTTTCGAAACAGGAAGTGGCACACACAGCGGTGACTCAAAGGTGAATCGAATTCATTGGCATTGTTAAGACCCTTTTTTGAAGATTTTCACCGCAATGTTAGTCCTGAACAGCCATGGAAACAAAACAATTATAGCAAGAACGAAGGAGAACTCTAAAATGTTGTGTGTGCGATAAAGCATGATTATAATGCTTTAAATCTTTTATGAAAAAAAAGAGAATGTACATAAATATGTTTGCGATAACAAGTTTCCCAATATTGTTCAAAATCTACTTGATGTAAAAATGTCCTTATTTACATTTTACAATCTCTGCTTAAAAGGGCCCTGTAATGTTTTTGTGCATGTAAATGGTCTGCAAAGACTAAAATCCCCAAATGTTCTCTCCCACAAACTCCCCTCTGCCTGAAAAGCCTCTATTGGACTCCTGTGTTTACTTCCGTAAAATAGTGACATCACTATGTAACCCTTGCACTTCTATTGGCTAGTGCTCCAACACATTGTTTATGATTTTTTTGTTGTTGATTGGGACATCTCTAAGGGGTCGACCAGGGGTGTAGTGCTGCCGGAGCGCACCGGAACTTCCGGCACTTCAAAAATTGCAGCGAGCGGAGCCGTACACATGCCGCAGTTTTTGCGTGGCTGTGTCTTTAGTTGCCTAGTAGCATCTGGTCATCTGACATAATGATCATACAATAAAGCTATCGAAATAATAGGATACAGTAGGGGCGGATCTAGACAAATATTCATAGGGTGGCAAGAGGGTGGCAGGAGATTTTGAGGGATGGCATCCCCTGGCAGAAGTAGGCTATATGCTGATTTAATCGCAGTCATATCAATCAATGTTAACTTGGAAAGCCACAATATTAATATTTTAACTCAATAACATAGGTGACATTATTGTGGCACATCAGTAAAGCCTTACATATAAATATATAAGATGGCAGACATAACTTAATGAATTTTAACTGAACAATAACTGAATGAGTTGGTTTCACTCTTAGACCAGCAGGGGTACCAAATATATGAAGACTGCTGCAATGAGTACATTAACTAACTGTCTCATCGATGTTTGTCTGAATTCATATATAATATTAACAATCATATTATGCCTATCAGCTGTCAATCACTGTTATGATTCACATATTCATTTATTATTGAATAAACTATATTTTTTGGAGGAGTTAATGCTGAATGTTCCTCAAGATGCTTGCTCACCCTCCTTCAAATTTGAAAGACAAGTAATTATGTCATGTATCAAAATTCAAAAGATTAAAAGGAACAGTTCAGCGCCCCACGACTTTACTGAAAACAGTTACAACCTTGACTTTACATCAGAAAGAACAAACATTAAAGAAGTGACTAACTGCATCAGTTAAGGTTAAAAAACGTGTTTTCAGCTAAAACATATACATCGCTGCAGTTATTATCCTGTGGAAAGTCCTTACCTACTGGCCTAGTTAAATCAAAGTGGTTACTTTTTTTTGGCTGGGCAGTGTAGTTTTACACACCGTCTTATTTGACTTTCTCAGGACTTAAAACAGTTTTTTGGGGCAGACCCCCACAAAGAAAAAGAAAAAATACCATACGATTACCATTTTGTTCAGCAAAGCGCCTCACAAATGTATTAAGATCCAAAGCTTTAGTGCGTTTTGATTCCATGCTGAGTACAGCCAAACTTGACCTTCTTTTCTCTGTCAGTGTAGACCGCAAATACCTCATTCCTTCCGTCTACTTGGATCCGAAATGCTTCTCGTTTTGCACTGTCCCGTTCAAATGAAATCGCCGCCAATCATATTTCCAAGCTCGCGCCAGGGCCGGGGGAGGGGTTACAAGACTCGCGTATTTTGCTGCATTCACTTGCACTTGGACATTAGAGATTTTCTCTCATAAATGTCCGATTAGCCACATTTTTTAGGGTGGCAGTTTCCACCCCATGCCACCCCAGTAGATCCGCCCCTGCTAGTGAGTCTTTTGAGCAACCTAGTTAACCTAGTGATCTTTTGTTTGTTATCGAAGTTTTCCTACTAAGTGATTTTTGTTTGTAGCCTTAAGTTTGTAGCTTTAGTCTTTTATAAATAAAATATATTTTTGAGTTGAAACTGAATCGTGCATCTGAGTTCCTGTGAGCCCATCGTGTCACCAATCATAACAGAGTCAGCCAGCTTACCAATCAGAGCACTGACTGGACGCTGGTTTCAGACACAGGGTGAAAACAGGCAGTATAAGAAAAATAAAGACCTTTTTTAATATTAAAGCATTTAAACACTTCACAGTAGAGGAACAAAATTGAAATATGAACCTCGAAATTAGCAAAATAGGGCCACTTTAAAATGTCTCTTTTCCACTCCTCTCTGCCCTGTTCAGTCAATGTTATACGTAGTTTTTGTCGTGACCAAACTAAACATGTAAAATAATGGCATTTTGACATAAAAAGCAAGAAAGTTAGATAAATCAATATCATTGGTTGGCAGTGTGTAGTAAGTAACCATAACAAACACTGGCACGGTCATTTCACACATCCACCAATATTTCATTTAATTTCAAACCTTTATTTAACGAGATTGGTCCCATTGAGATCATAGATCTCTTTTTCAAGGGAGACCTGCAGCATATAGGTTCCACGTGAAACATAAAACAATAAAGGACATCATACATTATATTTACAGAATACATTTACATAGTTATAGACATTTACAAGTGCCCATAGTATCAACGAGCATTTCATTTAGCCTAGCTTTAAAAACATGCAGAGGAATGAGATTGCTCAGTTTCAATATACGGCTTGTCCGGTGAAAAATACACAGTGTCACAGCTGGCAGGTGTTTGTACTGCCCTGACAACAGTCAAGCTCGATAAACAATGCTGCAATCCGGCCGCTGGCCTACAACACACACACTGACACACACCGGCACACATGCACCCCACCATGAGTCCACTTGTTTGCATTCCCTGTTGCATGACATCACCACCCGGGGTAAAAACCCCGCGAGCCGATTGGTTGGCTGCGGCAGAATTGCTGATCAGGTCCAAAGATCACAAAGTTGTGCCAAGAGGTGACATCAGCGTGTGGCGCTTAGCCAATGGCCGAGAGATGCCTGGATGACTCTAAAGCAACATCCTATTTACACACACTCACTCACACACACACACACACACACACACACACACACACACACACACACACACACACACACACACACACACACACACACACACACACACACACACACACACACACACACACACACACACACACACACACACACACACACACACACACACACACACACACACACACACACACACACACACACACACACACACACACACACACACACAAAGCAAAGTAGCTCTCAGCAAATGGGATGTGCGATGTGGCCCTTCACTACCTCCAGCTCATGTGTATAAGAAGATGTGGAGCAGCTGAGAGTAAGCTGTGGCTGAGCTTTGGTTCTCTGTTTCTTATTGACTCTTCACTTCCACTATTTATGATAACTTGACAGTATGAGTGGTGTGCTCTCACCCCCAAAACACATGTCTATAATTTGTGTGTGTGCCAGCGGGCATGAACTGTCATGTATGACTGCTGCTACTGCTCAGCCAAAAAAAAGACTTGTTTAAAGCCAGCCAATTTCCCCCCCGTATTTCAAGTCGCACATGTAGTAATTATGTTTCATGACTGTAATAAAAACACAGAAAGGCTTCTGATTGTGTGCCATTATTTAGAATATACCTTAGATTTCAAATTAAACATCAATAAATTGACAGATTTCTTTCTTCTGACTCAAACATTAGGTTTTGCCGAGATTATCTGTGTGGAATCTTTCCACAAATTCCAACATGACACAACTTTCTCTCTCTCTGGTGTCCTATAATGGATATTTCAACATCTCAGGAAAGTTGGACAAAGAGATTGATACCACTTGCTAGAGCCAGCAGCTGATTAGCTTAATTTAGCTTAGCACAAACATTGGAATCAGGGGCAAACAGCTTGCCTGTCTCTGTGCAAAAGTAACAAAGTTCCCCTAATGAAGCAATAAACATGTTAGATGGGGGTTAAGTGTAGTTTCAAAAAGATGTTACTCAGACACACCCCTAAGGACAGTTGAGAGAAATACAGTGGATGTAAACATGTGTGATTGTGTGGTTTAGCCGAGTCTAAACCATCAAGAGAGACATTAAGAGTGAGTCATCTCTTGATTGGCAGGGTTTTTTATTAGTTTGATACTTACAAGTCAATTCCTAGGAGAACAAAATGTTCACTCAAAGTGTGTCTGTTTTCCATTCAGAGCTGTTTGATTTTTCATCAGGGAAAGAAAAACTCAACCCCCATCCCCCAACCATGACATTGATGAATCATTTGTCTCTAAAACAGTGGTTAACAAACTCTGACTAACCAGACTCCTGCCGAGCTTCCCACCGAAACTCCCGAGAGCACAACAGGAGGCCGCGTTTGCGATGTTGATAAAAAGCCTGTCCCACAAAGACTCTTGGGTTAAGCCTTCTCAAAACTTGACTGTGTTAGGAACAAAAGGCCTAGATTTCTTAGTTTACTGTTTTATTGACTGTGACAAGGGAAAACTCAGCTTCTTAAAAGTCTACAATCTACTGCCAACTTAATGCATTGAGAAGATTTGACCATGCCTAAGAGTCTTTCCATTTTATATTGACTTTTCTGACCTGGAGGTGATCAAATCCTTCTAACACACTTTTAAGACACGCCTTTCAAAAGTGGCATTTGGGATTTGGGGATTTTAGTAAGCCAGCGTGTGTTTTTTGTCCCTGTCTGTCCCCGCCTTTGATACAACAAAGAAAGATTAAAATGTCTGTTAGTTGAACTCTCTGTTGATTTAGGGACTTTTTACTCTTAGCTGAATATTTACCCAAGTCTTTGTCACAGTGGAGGCTAGGAAATTAGGGGACTTTATTTTGCTCTTACCACTGTACCAAACTGGAAATGCCACCCTAAAGATGAACAAGAAATACACTTCCTCTTTTTGCTTTCGGTTTCCTGTGCTCTTATATTTGTGGAGGTGTTAAAGAGTGAGCAATACAAAGTAGCAGTAAGAGACTTTGCTCATTACATCTTGACAGACATTTTGGCCCACATTTGACAAGAGTGGCTATTGTTGGTGGCTGAGGGATGCACAGTGTGTGGTAAGTCAGAGGCGAGTGAGTGACAAGGCTTCTGTAGTCATTGTACATTATTACTGTTAACACGTCTGACTGCCTGGCACCCATTCTACTGCACAAGAAGGAGCATGACATCCCATCAGACAGTACAATCATTTCTCACACTCATATACTGTACAAACGCAGTCATGTCATAGTTACACTGCCTGCTTGCTGACTGGTTTGCCTGGTGATAGATGGTGTGGTTGGCAGCCAATGGGCGAGGAGGCTGAGAGAACAGTTGTCTGCTTGGTGAACATGCTTTGAGTCAGCTCTCTGTCATTGAAGCTAGTGGTGGTTAAAGTTCCTCGGACAGCTCAAAGGCAACAGGAATCCATTAATACCAGCAGGAGGGAAAATAAGGAAAATAAGGAAATTCCTTTTTTCCCATTCCATTTTATTTTGCCCAAAACAAACATATTTCCACTTATTTTTGTTCAAAAAAACATTTCATCAGTCATGGGAAATCCTAGGATGTAAAATCCTCTGATTAAAACCACTAAACTCCCAGAATTATCAAAAAGGACATGACCCTGGTGTCCTCAATGATGTAAAAGCCCTGAATGCAAGTTAAAGCTGTTATGATTGATATATTTTTGAATAACAATAGATCAATTGACTTATTGTGTTAAAGGTCCCATATCATGGCCATTTCTACTGATCATAATTCCATTGTTGAAGTATACTAGAATAGATTTACCAAAATCACATTGGTTTTCTCATACAGCATCTCTGTGTAATCACTCTCTGTCCTACACGCCTTGTTGGAGCTACTGCCCCCCCCCCTCCCTGTGAGGGAGAGGGAGGGTGGGGGAGCAGACAGTGTGAGCTGTATTACTGGTGTAGTTTCCTGGTTGCTGCGTGGGGTCTGCGAGACAGCGAGACACCGCGGAACTCAGCCTGAGCACACACACGTGAGTGTGTGGCGAACTGTGAGTGGAGATCCACGGAGTCGCAGCTGAGAAAAGATAAGGCTGAGTGAGTGTGTGTGCCGGCGAAACTCCGCAGAACTCAACCAAGGCAATATCCATAAGTGAAAAATGATGCGTTTATCTGTCCCATTCTACTCCTAAATTGTAATAATTCTGAGTATGTTTTATTTATTTTCTGACAAACAGCTCACATATCAGTTTTTTGCTACGTGATAACAATGGCCCAAATCATTTACAATAATGATTTTATGGCCAAATCTAAAGAAAGAAATAAGATGCTATAATTGAAATGTATCATTAACTTTGTTATTATTGTGTATAATGTCTCTTTTTTGTCAATTTAATTTGACTTATTTGGGTTAGGAGGGAGAAAAAGCAGGAACAATAGTGAATAATTAATTAATGAAAAATAAATTCAATATCACATTGTCGTATTTCACAACATCCCTAAAACCTACACACCTAACCACAAATCTAACCTCCTTGGTGGATATAATGAGCACATTACCTTTGATACATTGTGGTGTTTTATTGCCTCTTGTAAAATGCAATATGGGTTTTTGAATGACTGAATTTGTTTCTTCTGATGTATTCCCTGTGCTTTTTTAATCAGCAAGTGTGGTGATAAAGAGGTGGGCATTTTTTTCTATTTGCCAACATGAAAATGTGTTTGTAAAATTGTAGCTTTTCAATCTTTTTGAAATTTGAGTATATGCAATTGAATTATGCAGAAAACCTGATGAAAAGACATTCAATACAAAGACTTTAAATCCATCACTGTCATTGTCAAACTGAGAATCTCCCAATGTCCTTTCCTGACTCCCAAGAAAGTCAGATGCAGTCTTGAAAAAAAAATCAATTAAAACAGCTTGCAGAGACATACTGCTGCCTTGATGAACATAATCCATCACTGTAAATGAGACAACTCAATTTGTTCCTCGCATTTTTTCCCAACATGACTTTATTACACAACATTGATTGCAGTTATAATCCTGTCAACTGCAGTTTCATTCTGCCTGGAATAAACAGGAGTAGGGTACACATCTCCTGTCTTAACCATATACAGTCTATGGTCTTAACTATCTTATTGTGTTACCTGTTCACTGACACCAAAGGTATATGTAAAGGTCAGCCATTATTGAAAATCAAAACTAGTTATATTAAGTGAGGTTATAAGCAGTGATGTTCTGTTGGGAGAAATTACTATCTGTCTCATTTAATATAATGGATAGCATCTGTTACTACAGCACTGTGTCTGTCAGCTGTTTTGAATGGATCTTCTTAAAAACAATACGCCTGAAATCCTAAATTCCTATTTTGTATTTATAGTATCTGGAATATGAGGTTTTTCACAGATATATTTCATATAGTGAGAGAGTTCAAGCTCACAACACCAAAAACTTTTCTCAGGATGTGTTGTTTATAAAAACACGTCTTTCCAGAAGATAAGAATACCTTCATTTATATTATATAACTGGTTATTGCATCTTATGTTTCTGGCGGCATTCAAATGAGCTTTTTATCTTTTTGTTGATAAAACATCTCTTCCTCAATACAATTTCACTCGCCATGATTACATATGTGCTAAAGCTGCACTGTAAAAGATTCACTGAAACACACTGCAGTCATCGCTCACCTCAAATGTTCTTTAAGTCATAAGAATGAATTATGTTTCCAGGGAGCAGCATTTTACTCTGTGCTAAGTGAGAAAAGGCCCCGCAGCTCTGCAGTCGACACTGGCAACTGATCTGGGATGAAGTGCGCTTTGAAAATCCGGCCGCAGAAAAATACCATGAATACCATTAATATGATACTGTCAGAGCTATCCCTGTGGGTTTAAAGGTGTTACAGGACTCCTGATGGCATACACTTTAACACGACAGGATGGATATGCGGTTTCTGTCAAGTGTCCCTGTTTGTATTCACAGAATGCTTCCCAACTCTTCAACCACATTTAGGCCACAGGCATTTGGTGAGGGTGTGTTACGTGCATACTTGCCAACCCTCCCGATTTTCGCGGGAGACTCCCGATTTCATAGTCCTCTCCCGGTTCCCTCCCGGGGTCATTTTCTCCCGATTTCTGACAAAATCAGATTTACTCAGGACTGTTTCCACTCTGACTTTAATACAGCTACTGTGGAGTCAGATTTGGGTCAATATTCTAGCGCACAAAACAAGCTACTCACAAGCGGAAAATGTGCTTTTACACGCGCATGAAATTACCCTTGCGCGCAGATTAAACCCCCGCGAGCGGCTATGCGCTCGCTCGTGAGAGAGACAGCCTTCTTGCTCCCTCGCGGGAGTGTCAGCCTTACGGCCCGTCCACACTACAGCGTCGACAGCGTCAACAGCGTCGACAGCGTTGACAGCGTCGACAGCGTCAACAGCGTCGACAGCGTTGACAGCGTCGACAGCATCGACAACCAATCTCCAATCTGCCCATTCACTTTCAATGGGGTGACGTCACGTTGCCTCGCTTTTTCGCCGAACTGAATTGTGGGTAGCAGAGCGGTCCGTCGACGCCGGAGTAGCCAGCGCCAGCCAATCAAATCCCGTTTCGGAAAATCTGACAGCTCAAGCCGTAGCCAATCAAACCGCGTCTAAGCTGGGAGAGATATCCCGCCGTTCATTTCTATATTTCAAAAAAAGTTGGAGGAGAAACTAATTATCGCTGTAGCAAATCACCCGGTTTTGTATGACCAGACCCTCTTCACCTCCCGGGATACAAACCGGAGGAACCAGGCATGGAGGGAGGTGGCAGAGACAGTGGGGGAAACTGGTAGGTTTTCGCCTGTTTGGGGAGTTTATATATATATTGCTCGCATAAAATCCCCGGGGTTTTTTGCTTTGTATGTCGGGGGCGGGAGATTCATGTGATTGGTTGTTGGTCGCGTTGCTTGAATAAAATCCCCACGCTACAGACACGCCCAGCTCCAAGCTTTTTTTGAAGCTGTAGTGTGGACGCTCCACTGTCTCTGCCACCGGTGATCCACTAACACCCCCCCCCCCCTGCGGTGGTTTTGAAATGCTCCCGATTTCTGAGGTCTCAAGGTTGGCAACTATGATTACGTGTTGTAACGGTGAGTCCTCCAACTCATACGACAAAATAGGTCGATTGTTCAAGCCCTTATTATGACCAAATAGGGATGTACACAGTTTAATACTGGCAATTTCTAATTATGGGAAATACGAAAACGTCTTTTAAAACTACAATTCCCAGTAGAGACGTGCCATAGAACATGTTGCGAAACACACAAATAGCCAGCATGTGTAGTTCTGGGGGGTGGGGATGGGAGGGGGGAGCTGGGCTGGACCCATTCGAGTCCAGTTTTGGATAGTCTGCCGTGGTTTCGTTCCATGTCAAAGAGCTCGGCGTAACCTTGGCACACTGCCACTCCAATCACAGAGCTTGAGGACTAATCACGGGGTTTGTCAAGCAAAGCGGATGTTGTATTCCCAAACGATAGCTGAGGATTATGGGTAGTGTAGTGTCTTCTGCCATCCTAAACTCCCAAAAAACTATTTGTTTCTCCGAATCGAAGGTTAAAAACACTAAATCATTGTACACAATTTAAACCAATCAATGTTGTGTAATTAACAAGGATAAACTGATGTTTTTTAGTGGATGAGTACTGGACACTGTGAAATCATTTGACAGTGAATACTTCCGGTTTTATTATGAAAACTTCGAGACCGGAAATACTATTTTCACTCTGTGAGGGTTGACGCTAACTTTACATGGACACTGTGGGGAAAGACGTAGTTTATTAACGTTCTCGCGAGACCTCAAATCATCTTCGTAATATCTATCAAACTATAGATCTTACACATCCACTGGATGTGGATTCTAAAAGTACAATATACACTTCGCGCTAGAAATCAAATCAAGAAGCATTTTAATGGCCAAACTATTCCACAATTTAGGATTTTCCAGAGAGGGTTATTTGTGAATATACGACCCACCGGAGCGTTTGCAATCAACGGGAGCATATGCCACAAATTGTTGTTTCTTACACGACCACTAGAGGTGCTAAACGTGGCCATAGGTCGTAATAAGCTGCTGAACAATCGACCCATTTGGTCGTTTTTTGGAGGAGGACAGGCTGGTCATGAAATACGATCCAAGAAGTTCAGTTCAAGTAACAGATCCATGAATGATTTTACAACAATGAAAAGTAATCCCGGCAGCAAGTTTTTTTTATCTTAAACCGTGACTATCACAAGATAATGATCTGAAATAAATGGGGGGTTTTTTAAACGCAGAGATTCATTTCTAGAATAAGTTGACTATCCGCCATTCCTCATTATCGGCGAATTGAAAAAATAGTTTTAAAGTTTTTTAACTTACATAGGCCTATGTTACAGCTATATAGTCCATTAGCAGTAACTTGTTTGTTGCTTCTGTGGTTGAGAGAGAAAGAGGGAAAGTGTGTTAAATGTACAGTTTATTTGTTAGTGAATAAATGTATCTCGCTGACCTGAAAAGACAATTCCAACATCCTGATGTTTAGCAAGTACAATGCTAACCATGTTCTCCATAATTCTAACTGGAATTTGCTAGCACTAATCTATTCTTGCAGTCATAAACCAATGTAATGAACACTTTAGCCCTAGAAAGGTTAACGATTCACTGAAGTGCTTATGGTTGATCCTGAATGAAATATGAATGTATAGCAGGGTTTTCTTTGGAATCCATCTAATAGGACATTTCACTGAAAACTAACCAAATGGCTCTGGAAGAAAAGTAATGGGATCAATAACGTCAATATCAGTCACTGTCAGCGAACCATGAATGTCTGAATCAAATGTAATGACAATCCATCTGTTATTTAGAGATATTTCAGTCCAAATCTAAGCGATCCAAACCACAGACCATCACAGTCTTTGCCATTCACACAGCCACACCACCAGCCAGGCTCAAAACATAACCGGAAGAAAACAGTAGCAAAACACTTCTCTATCACATTGAGACATTTTGAACATTGCTGTGGTTTTCTTCCATTTTCGAAATACTGAAACTGACCTCAGTAGTTCCTCAATACTTCTACTCTGTTCCTGTGTCTCACATTCCAAAAGGTCCAGGGGAATAGTTGCTGCATAACTTTGGTGTGTTGGTGGTTTTGCACCTGAAAAAGAAAGGGCAGAAAGTCCTGTGGGGTTTCCATCAGCCTTTATCTGACAGAGCCAGCTGTCAGGTTTCTCCTGTCTGTGGCTTTATACACATCTCAGAGGGCTAGAGACAACTTTCCTTTCCTTCTCTCGCTGAGACTCTTACACTGCAGTCGCTGCCATGAAGCCATAAACAAGCTCTATAGGGAATACGAGCCTTGTGAGAGTGACAGCGTTTTGGAGTGGTTATACTGTGAATATTTTTATTTTAATACTGGAGTCAAAACATAACTGTGTGTTTCTGCATCGCACTGGAATTCAATCTAAGCTTCAGTACTTGTGCCTGTGTTTTTCAGCGGGCTTTGATATCGAGAAGGCTGCACTCTGTTTTGACAGCTTTCAGACCATGATGGAGAGGGGGGAAAAGAGAAGGGGGGCAAAGGGAGAGTAAAAGGGAGTGGGGGAGTTGGGTGTGGCAGAGAAGGAATCTTGGGCTGCTCAATGTCACACTAGGAGGACTGCAGGGGGAAATGAAAGGGGATGGGGGAGGTTAGAAGGGCAGGCTTATCAGTGTGTTTGTGAAGATGGAAGGGAGCAGGCTGGCTTCAGATCCACAACAGGATGGAGAAGCAATCCAAAGAGAGGCTATATTATGTACTGTCTCTCTTACACACATGCTCACATTATGTCGAGTAACACTGCAGAAAGGCTCGGGGTGTATGGATATTTTATGAACACCCCCACTCTCATCCCCCACCAAATCTGCTCGGCAGTCCAAAGGAGGAGGAAGAGGAAAGTAGGGCACGTCTGCAGATTTAATGAGGCAAAAAAGCGCCTCTATGACAAGCTTATGTTTTATCCTCCAGCAGAGCTATACTCTCTTCAAAGGACAGACTCCATTCTCTTCTGACACACAGCCACAGAATTATTGAGGCCATCTCGTAAGATTTCTTTCAATTGTTAAACGTGGATTTTTTTAGCGGATACTTAACGGCTGAGGCTGAAGATGAGTCCCATCTACTGCATGTCGCCGTAATCACGTTTGATCGTTTTTAGAATGTAATCCCATTGAGTAGGCTTACAGTGCATAAAATCTCAAACCCCTTTTCATTTCCGACGTGTATTAGGTTGAGTCACAATGCAATGTTGGGGGACACTTATGCAGACCTCATTAACTCAAGAATCCTCCTCATGTATGGGATTTGCAGACGGGGAAAAATGCTTCAAAAACTTGCACAAGAGGAGCGAATCCAAGTGTGGCAATTAGCATTAAGTGCAAAAAGGACAACAAAAGAGGAAGTTCATTTGCTCATTAGGCCGAAAAGGGCAAACCAGCCTGAGGATCCATGGTACCAGTCCCAACATGGCTTCATTTTATCCAACTCTATTTTATTTGAGATGTGCTCAAGCTTATTTCACCTGAGGGGATTCTGGATGTTAAAACATGTTCAACTAGAAAATGCATTTCCTGCAGAAAATGCGTGCGAATGCTGTAAACTGTTAACATTTATGGCTGAATTTAGCTGAAAATGCAGAAAAAGCTGAATGTGTTATTAGCTGAATGTTAGCTGCTTTTAGCTACAAAAATGCAGAAAAAGCTTAATGTTTCAAAGAAAATGTTTAAAAAAAGGTATAAACAACAACAAGTATAGCCTTGATGTCCTGAAATAGCTGAATAATATAATAGTTGAATGGTTTCTGCAGCTGAAAATAGGCTGAAGGAGTTAAATATCAGATGTAAGTAGTAGTGAATTAATTTGAATTAAGATGAGAAAAGAAAGTGGAACTGCTACCCCCGCGACCCGACCACGGATAAGCGGGAGAAGATGGATGGATGGATGGATGGAGAAAAGAAAGTAAAAAGGCTTGGGAAAGCAGCAGAATATTTTGGCTGTAAACTTTTGAACTAACTTGATGGTGAATTATCTGTCGCCATGGCAATGACATTTGATGACACCCCATAATACGCTTAGATGTGTTGATGGCTGCATCGTTACCAAACCTGTGAAATTTTGGGCCATTTAGAGTATTTTCACTGAAGTTATGAAAAAACCGTGGCATGGCCACAGCATTTGAAGAAATCTCAAAACTGTCCTGTAGATCTCTTCATGGCTGGACTGTTAGCACACATGTGAAGTTTGAGCACTTTTTCAACATTTTCATAGGAGTTACATTACTCTCTCTCTTCTCTTGATCGCCCTCTCTCTCTTCTCTTGATCATTCATCATCATCATCTGTGTGTGTGTGTGTGTGTGTGTGTGTGTGTGTGTGTGTGTGTGGTGTGTGTGTGTGTGTGTGGTGTGTGTGTGTGTGTATGTGTGTGTGTGTGTGTGTGTGTGTGTGTGTGTGTGTGTGTGTGTGTGTGTGTCTGTCTGTCTGTCTGTCTGTCTGTCTGTCTGTCTGTCTGTCTGTCTGTCTGTCTGTCTGTCTGTCTGTCTGTCTGTCTGTCTGTCTGTCTGTCTGTCTGTCTGTCTGTCTGTCTGTCTGTCTGTCTGTCTGTCTGTCTGTCTGTCTGTCTGTCTGTCTGTCTGTCTGTCTGTCTGTCTGTCTGTCTGTCTGTCTGTCTGTCTGTCTGTGTGTGTGTGTGTGTGTGTGTGTGTGTGTGTGTGTGTGTGTGTGTGTGTGTGTGTGTGAGAGAGAGAGAGTGCGTGCGTGTTAGAGAGAGTGTGTGTGTGTGTGTGTGTGTGTGTGTGTGTGTGTGTGTGTGTGTGTGTGTGTGTGTGTGTGTGTGTGTGTGTGTGTGTGGTGTGTGTGTGTGTGTGTGTGTGTGTGTGTGTGTGTGTGTGTGTGTGTGTGTGTGTGTTAAATGTTACAGCTCAAATGCATTGCAATAACTTCCATGTTAAAAAAACACTTTAAAAACCTGAATATTTTAAAAAGTATAACATATTTTGAAAAAGTTGAAAGTTTCCCATCATGTGTTGAAAAGGCAGAATAGTTTGATATTTGAATGGTTCCTGCAGCTGAAATTAGGTTGAAGGAGTTAAATAAAGATATTAAGGCTGCGGCCACACGAGGACGAAAACGGCTAAAAGCATAGGATTAACGCAAACGCAAACAAGCTTCCGTCCACACGCAATAGTTATCCGGATAGTGTCTGTCCACACGAGACCGCTCCGTTTAGCTCCAACCGCTGGAGAAGCTGCAGTACATATGCAGGAGCCTGTACGTGGCGCTGTAACATCCTCCACAAAAGCAGCGAAGAAGCATCGTTGTCATGGTTGCCCTTCTGTTTATTCTCCGCGGTGGGGGCCGAGGGAACCGGGCAGAGTTTTTCACCAGCCAGTCATTATTTAATGTGAATTCTGTAAACAGCATTCGCACTAAATATGAAAACTTTACAGCAAGTCCACATACAACTAGATAAGAGGGTTTGGGCAGCCATTTATCCAGAAACAGCTGTATTTGTGCCTAATTACATCTTGAGGTAGGTCAGTGTTCCCTCATAAGACCCTGTTAACCGTTTGCAGTAGATTTTTCACTAAGTCATTGCGTTGATAATTTAGGACATGACTTGTTTTCCTAACTTAGCGATGTTTGCTCAATACATGTCAAGATGGCACCATATTCCAGAGTGGCTGTCAAATTGTTTGTATACATTCTTACTTCAGGTGACCCTGTTTTTGGTCATGGTGACATTGGTTACAAAAAACGTAAGTCTACTGACATGTTTTGAGGCCAGAAAATTATAAACTACCATTGTTAGCAAAATAATGTCACCATCTGCTTCTAACGTGCTTTTGAACGTGAAAAATGCTATTCTTTGCTTGAAATGTAATGATAGCCAGTGCTCTTACCTAAAAGCACAATGTTTGTTTTTCCCCATCTGTATGTCAAAAAAAGGCTTTGTCAATATGTGTTTTTTCTTCCGTCTCGGTCTGAAAGGAAAAATGCGTCTCATCACGCCTCTGTCATTTTCACCCTGGGTGAGCTGGGAAAGGAGAGTGGAAGCAGGTAGAGAGAGACGGATGCTGTTCGGAGTGCATCTGATTGCTGTCTGATTGCAGCTTGTCCTTGTGGGACGGGATCCACATTTCTCTCACAAACACACGTGAGCACACACACAGCTGAGGCCTACTATAATCAGATAACTGGCTCCACATCACCATCATGGCTGGGACGTGGTCACGAGCACTCACATAAGATGTGCTCAAACATCCACAAAGGCACTCAGAAAAGCGGCTGGAGACATGCTGACGTGCGTATGTCTGCAATCTCCCAGCAGTATATTTGATGTAAAGTATTCAGTGCCTCGTGGGACTATACGGAATGCACTCGACTTTCTCCTGTTAAACTGCATGCATAATCTATACCATGCAACTGGCTCCTGTTACCATGTCCATGAACACACCGATGTCTGAAGGATGATTTGCTAAACTTGGCCTTGTCAGAGGTCTGCGCTCTCCGGGTGCAATTCTAGGTTTTTGTGTGGTTGCCAGTAGTTTCATAATGGATTTTGAGAGTCTTTCATCAGGAGGTGATGAAGGAAAGGAAGGATGTGTGTGTGTGTGTGTGTGTGTGTGTGTGTGTGTGTGTGTGTGTGTGTGTGTGTGTGTGTGTGTGTGTGTGTGTGTGTGTGTGTGTGTGTGTGTGTGTGTGTGTGTGTGTGTGTGTGTGTGTGTGTGTGTGTGTGTGTGTGTGTGTGTGTGTGTGTGTGTGTGAGAGAAAGAGAGAGAGTGTGCGGTCAAGCCAAACAGGCCTCATGGGTGGGGGGTGATGGTGGAAGGGGGTGGGGGTCTGGGGCCCCCTTCAATGCCATCGTATCCCAAGGCGTGCCTCTAAAGTTACCCACTGTCTGTGGCTGCGGCCGGAGGGTCTCACATCACCACGTTCATTGAAGCAGCTGTAACCAGATAGCTTTAAGTGGACCCACATCACCATCATATTTTGGTCGGCATGTATGCGGTCACTCAGCCATGCACACACACACACACACACACACACACACACACACACACACACACACACACACACACACACACACACACACACACACACACACACACACACACACACACACACACACACACACACACACACACACACACACACACACACACACACACACGCACACACACACACGCACACACACACACACATACTGTCCCGATGTATATTACTCTCACCTCTTCTTATTCAGCGCCACTTCTAATCCTCTTCTCAAGCACCACAGTGCTGGCCACTTGATTGCAGGTCCAGTGTGGTTAATGAGAGATGCGAGGTGCCACAAAAGTAAATCACTAGCTCTGAGAGTTGGCACTGTGACAACACTGCTAATTGCTGGCCTGCGATCAAAGAGAGAGAGAAAGAGAAAGGAGAATGTTGTAGCAGAAGAAGGGAAGTTCATTTTCTTTGTGGGCATAAATTAGTCATACTGGGAAGCCAGGTTGTAGTCTTGTTCGAGAACACAGACATCTTCTATCTAAAAAAAGGATTGAAATATGTAAAGACAGTGTGGATGCCCTTGCTTTTATGTCTGTGATTAAATAAAGCCACACAGCTAGGAAATGAATACACTGAGTAATGCTGTGGATGTATTGATTTTCTGTCTCCATCTTCCTCCTCCCATCCCCCCATGAAGTACGAGCCCCTGTATGTTAGGCGATATTGGAGGCCGGAGCTGCCCAGCTTCTCCACCCCTCCCCAGGGAAAGGGCAAGTGCTGGTGTAGCCCCCAGAGGTACCAGGAGGTGGGGTCTACACGGAGGGACACACACCGATGCCGAGTGGTCTTCCCTGGGAACACTGGCTTCTCCGACGTGCCCTCCAGTCTGAACGCAGGCTACTACCACATCCACCCCACGTTGGTGTGAGTAGCCTGTTGGAAGTATACCTCCATGCATGTGTGTGTGTGTGTGTGCGTGTGTGTGTGTGTGTGTGTGTGTGTGTGTGTGTGTGTGTGTGTGTGTGTGTGTGTGTGTGTGTGTGTGTGTGTGTGTGTGTGTGTGTGTGTGTGTGTGTGTGTGTGTGTGTGTGTGTGTGTGTGTGTGTTGGCATTGTGCTCTCATTGCCTGCTTTTGAGCCTCCTCTTCAGTAGAAGTTGCTTGTCAGCACTCTGGGAGAAGCAGACGACAGACTGGTTAGTACTCAATCAGCACTCAGCCGGCTTATCAGAGGCCAGGCGTGGAGCCACACAGCTAGGAAATGAGTACACTGAGTAAGGAGCTCTCCTCACGCTGTCACCCTGCCTGTATGTCACCAAGGCCACATCTTCACACAGGGGGCCATTAGGCCTGTCAGAGAGCATGTACACACACAGGGTCACCTCCTCACCTGAGAGCATTCTGCCCACCTCCTGTCAAGGCACTGACCTATAATAGGTGCCAAACAGTAGTCAGGTAGAGAGACTGGAGGGAATGTAACATGACTTTTAAACTGGGGGCTTTCTACAGTTTGTAACACTTGTTGAAACTACTGTTCTTGGTTTTAATTTTAAGATAGTTATACCTAGCTTGATTCTTGTTTTATTTACGCAAAATATTCTGGTTTGTGTCCTTATTCTTAAAAATAAAATGTTTCTACTAAGCTGTTTGCATGGCTAATGGATACAAATTCTTCACTAATGTTATTGTTTACATGCAGCCTTCAAGATAGTTTCAAAAAGTGTTTTGCCAATACCAACGTGTCTCTTTTACTCCTCAACCACCTTCCTAAAAAGGTCAGCATTGCAATACAGTATCCCAACATTTTTGGATCTACAGTAATGATTTCATAATAAATATAGGTGTGTTTGTCCTTGCGACGAAAAATCGTTCCTTTTGTCGTGCATCTGGAGTTGGTTTGTGTAAAGCACACAAAGCTGCGTGTCTGAATCTGCGGTAAAAACCCAATCGTCACAATTACTGCCAATGCTCTGCTCTGTATAAATCCCAAACAATTATCGAAGACCTAAATAAAATCTGCAATATCCAGTGGTTTATCTGACAATGCAACATTCAGAGGTTATAACCAAAAAGAAGATGGTGTTAACATGACCAGTATCACATTTGGAAAATGTTTTGAATAATGGTTTAATATAGGTGTGCATGTTTTCAGTGATCATTTGTTGTAACTTTGTTACACCCTGCAGTGGAATTAGATAAACCAAGATGTTTTCCTGGTAATGCTGCTGGATAAAATGTCTGGAGGCCGCCAAAGTTGTTACAATGTGTCTTCTGAGCGCTATAAATATCTGTACTAAATTCCATAGCATTCCATTTAACAAAGGTCAAGACATTTCACACAAAAACACAAATGTGAAGCTACCGATGGCTGCTATGGTGGCAACAAAAGAAAAAAAGCTTCGATCTGTAAAGTAAATACACTTGCCCCATACCTTTTGTCTGTCACCATTCCCATCCCTTCCCCCCGCCACCAACCTAATACATCCTGTGCGCCTCCAGCTACTCCCCATCACTCCCCCCAGGAGGCTGAAAACCCAGAGAACACTGACCCAAATGGACGGGCAGAGTAATGGTCTCCACGCCCCAGAGCATCTTGTTGTCATGACAGCAGAACGGTTGTGAGCGTCTGGGTGTTCCCCTCGCGCTGATCTGATTTTACCAAGCAGAGGAGGCGAGGGGGGATGAAGAGGCGTGATGTACCGATTGGTCCGAGGGAGGGATTTAAAATAAGTTACCCCATCACATAAAAAAATGGCCTTCCCACTGGGGCTTGAAGACAGAAAGGAAGAGGAAACGATAAGGAGGAAGAGTTCAGGAAGCATAGCAAAGAGATAAAAACGGACACTAAAAATGTAAAGAGATGGTTTTGAGTGAAAGATTGATGGTCAGGAGAGAGTGAAAAAAAGGAGAGGAGTGGAAAGAGAGAAAAAGCTCGGGGGCTAATGGGCTCGTGGCTAATCAATCCTGAGTGATGGCCACTTTAGAGTGGGCCGGGCTGACAGATGGAGACCATCCCTCTGCTTTAGCTCTCCCCTGACTCCCCGGCTCCTAACTCACCACGCAGGAACACATCAGCACCCACCCTGCTGCTCCCCCCCCCCCCCAGAGGGCATCTGACATCATGTACACGCAACACACAACCAGGGTCTGTCACGTCTGCCGATCCATTTATGGGGTTAGAAACGGCCATATCAGGAGTCCATACTGTTGATCCCGACATGCATGGGTTTGAATGAGTGCAGCATCAGTTGTAGATTGATTCTCCATAAGGATTGATTGGACTAAATGAGCGCAGGGATCGATAGCTGGCGATATGAGTTACTCAGACAGCCTTATGGTAGCTTTGTACACTTCTCCTCATTCTCCTCAGTGAGCAGGATGAGGAGCAACGCTTCCATTTAAACAAGATTACTGTATAAATCAGTGTGCCACCACAGCAGGAACGATTCACATTTTCCACAGAGAAGCCACAGCACGTGGACAGACATGGACGAGGGTAATGAAAGGAAAAAAGGGAAAATAGAATGCTATTTAAAGGCTCTCGAGATGGTGAAGGTTGGATGATACTTTAAATGTACTGAAATGAACGAATATTTAATGCTGCAATCCACGATAAAGCAAGCACCCCTGGGTCACCCTAGCAACACAGCATTTCACAAATGTGTTTACAATCTTGTACCACAACCAAACAGGGCCAAACAAGACGGCGGTGTCATAAATTGCACTCTGCTGGCCATGTTAAAAAAGATTAAAGGGAAGAAAGTGCAATCTAGTGACAGGGGGTGGATGGAGGGCTGCTATCAGCTCCGAAAGGACAGCAGGAGGGAGGAGGTGGAGGAGGACAGTGCGAAGGTCTCCACTGATAGCAACCAGCGGCTTTCTGCTCTCACTATCAGCAGGGATGCTGCCACTGGGTCATGCTCGCAGACACACAAGCCTCTTATGCGGCAACAGCTGCAGGACTCCAGTTGCTACTGTGCGCTTGTTTGCCTCCGCGTTCGTCTGTGCACACATGCATGTGTCACTCTTGTTTTTTCTTTGTGTGCACTAAATCAGAGCTTTACACAATCCAGTGCGTTGTCTGTTCAGTGTGTTCAACATTCCCGTTGCAGGGGAATGGCTATAGCGCCTCACCCAGCTGTCGTTTCAACAGGCAGTCAGTCGGTAAGACATTCAGTCAGGCAGTAATGCAATTCTTCCCTGAGACTCCACTGGGGCTCAGATCCCCCACTTCCTGAGCCGTGGCAAAGGGTCAAAGCACAAGCCGCAGATGGCAGAACTCGGGTCGTGCTTTGGAGAAATCTAACTCTGCTCAGCGTGGAGAGCTAGAAGGTCGAAAAGGCAGAGAGAGGGGAAAAAGAAATAGATCTGGTTGGAAAGGAGGGAGGAAACTGAGCAGAGACAGGACGTTTGTTTCCACAAGCCAGCACACACACTGGAACAGATCCATTAGGATTAGGCCAGAAACTGTATTGCTTTACAGATTATGAGGTTTTCTTTGAAATGTTTTTCTATTCATAATTTCCAGGGTTACATTTTGAAAGTGTCGACTTAGCAGTGACTTAAGCTGATAAGATCACACATGCTCCGATATGCCTTTCTTAAATGTGAAGAGCACCTCTGAGAAAAGAAGCTTCTTACCCATTGACATTTTGAAAAGCAAAGTCTGCCCTCTTGGTGCTGTGAGAAAATCACCTGCTGAGCTCGGTAATTGAATGGCGCTGTTCTGCTATTATTATCCATGTTCACCTCCGAGAGGCTGACATGCTCAATAATGAAGTCTTTGGTAATTATGTTAGCTTATTAGGGAGTTCATATATAATTAAATTCACAGGGAATAGTTGTGAGGATTGTCTCGTATTCACTGTTACGCTTTTGTCGGTCTTCGGAGATGAGAAACCTCATCTTCGTTGCCATCAAGATTAGGTAATGGACACATATAATCAATTACTCAAGTCATGACACATTATTAACTGAAGAATTAATAACATTTCTCAACAGCAAAGGTTAGTTAGAAAGGTTTAAGTCACACTACCTTCAATTTTGATAACTGATAGCCTTTACGCACTCAAGGCAAGGCAAGTTTATTTATATAGCACCTTTCAACACAAGGCAATTCAAAGTGCTTTACAAAAAATGAAAGACATTAAGAAAATGGCATTTAAAATCAGTCATTAAAAAGAAAAGATAATAAAAGAAACATTAAAAGTAAAAAATACATGGATAAAGTTACAGTGCAGTTTAAGATGTGAATAGTTCAATTCAAAGCAGCGACAAAAAGAAAAGTCTTCAGCCTGGATTTAAAAGTAGTCAGAGTTGCAGCGGACCTGCAGGTTTCTGGGAGTTTGTTCCAGATGTTTGGAGCATAATAACTGAACGCTGCTTTACCATGTTTAGTTCTGACTCTGGGGACAGAAAGCTGACCAGTCCCTGAAGACCTGAGAGATCTGGATGGTTCATAATTTAGCAGGAGGTCAGTAATGTATTTTGGGCCTAAACCATTCAGTGCTTTATAAACCAGCAGCAGTATTTTGAAATCTATTCTTTGACACACAGGAAGCCAGTGTAAAGACTTCAGAACAGGAGTGATCCACTTTCTTAGTGTTAGTGAGGACTCGAGCAGCAGCGTTCTGAATCAGCTGCAGCTTTCTAATAGATGTTTTAGTGAGACCTGTGAAGACACCATTATGAGGCTGCATGAGTCCAGTCTACTGAAGATAAAAGCATGGACAAGTTTTTCCAAATCCTGCTGTGACATTAGTCTTTTAATCCTAGATATATTCTTTAGGTGATAGTACATGTGTGGGGAAAAAAAGGCAGTTTAAGTCAGGTAAACTGAAAAGGTTAAGATAGCTAACAGAGTTTGTCTCGATAACAAGAAATCCCAGCATCTCAGTTATAACTTTGAACAAAAACATAGGCTTACCAGTCGCCAACGTTAGCAAGCCTTCATAACATGTAATCCAGAAGGGCATTTGGAGCGCACAAACCTCCCTATCTCGCAATGTTGTCACAAATTGTAGCAAGTAACCTGAATATCAGGCCAGTATAAACTGGGTTTTCTCCGTAAGTTTTTCCTTGTACGATGTGAGGGTCTAAGGACAGAGGGTGTCGTATTGTCATACTGATATTCTGTACACACTGTGAAGTCCACTGAGACAACATTTGTGATATTGGGCTATATAAATAAACATTGATTGAGTATATCTTTTCAGAATCCTTTTTACAAACAGACTAACAAACCAAACAGAAAACATAACCTCTTTAGCTGAGGTAAAGCTTATAGGTTCACCGGGACCTTTTTCTCTTTCAGTTGACTATGAAAACACCAACTAGCCCCAAGCTAACACGCTAGTTTCCTACTGAAGGCCAGGAGACTAAACTGATATTAATCCTCATTAAATTGCCGGTAACATAGCGAACAAACAGACCTCCAATGTGCTTACTTAATGGTGACTAAGTAACTGTATCGTATTAGCAAATTCAATACCTTCCACTGCTGAAAAAAACGAATGACGTGACAGCTTCTATGGATCCACCCAATACAAATGGATGATCTTGCTTAATGGTGACTACGAGCAGAGATTTAGCTTTTGTATCATGTTGAGTGATAACAAGTGACATTTTAACATCATGGAGTGAAATAAATGCAACTTTAGACTGAACCGATTAATCTGCCTGGGCGCTCTGAGACATGAGTAAGTCATTAAGGGCAGAACATCTGATAAGTTAAGTGCTAATGCTTGACAAACACCCCTTGCCGTCACACCCTCTGAGCCGACGCGTGAAGCCTCCGGTGAAAGACGATGCCGGGCAGCAGAAGGCGGCGTGATGAACAGGTGACAACGCAGCTCGTCCCTCCCTGAGACGGCCAGCCAGGCTCAGTTTACGCCAGAAAGTCACATGGCAGATGGTGTCCAAGGAAGTGAATTAGCACCGAGAGGCCGTGTCCACACGCGCCAGATGGGATAGAAGACGAGACAAAGAAACTGGGAGAGAGAAAAACAATGACATGAAGGCCAAACAGCCAAGGTGGAGGGGGGGGGGGGTGTTCAGGGGGGAGTTGGGCTATTGTATGAGCTCATTTGTTTGTTTGCGTGTGTGTGTGTGTGTGTGTGTGTGTGTGTGTGTGTGTGTGTGTGTGTGTGTGTGTGTGTGTGTGTGTGTGTGTGTGTGTGTGTGTGTGTGTGTGTGTGTGTGTGTGTGTGTGTGTGTGTGTGTGTGTCTTTGTGTGCCCACTGCAAGCCTTGGCCAAGTTCATGGGCCTGTTGACTGTGATTATACCCATTCACAGACTCATTAATATTATGAGTAACACTTCTCATTTTCATGATAAATGTGTTGTGCAAAGCAAAGCTGTGCAAACATGCTAATTTGTGTTTTGTTTTGCGATTGAAATGGAGGTATCGCTGAAAAAACTGAGGGAGAGGGTGCCTCAAGTTCTGAAAGGAAGAGAGTAAGAAACTGAAGCTTTTCCCCCCACAACATAAAACTCACAGTGGTCTACTCCTCCAGCTGTTTCTAATATGATCTCCTTTCCCCTTCCAGTAACTTTCGTGTCCCGTGAGGTTTCTTTCTCCTCCTGAATGTGGAGCCCTGACACTTGATACGTCCATATTACAAGTGTGACAATTCGCTCTTTTCAAAAAACAGAACTGACTGCTGCAATTTGTGTCGAAGCTGGAGGGGAACAGCGAGGTTTCGGTCAAGGTAGTCTCACAGTGTTAGTGCTCCAGGAATGGGCTCTGGAATGTTAATAAGGGAGAAAAAAGGACAACTCAACGTAAATGCCACACAGATGTGGCCGTGATGCAATCTAGCAAGGAAAGGAGTTGTATCGCCTTCAGCCGCAGCACTGTGTTAGCGGGCTGTTAACTGTACACAAGGTTGTAAATAGAGTGTGTGCTGAAACCTAACTCTGAAAATGTCCCTATCTTGTTTTTCAATCTCCCTCTCTGTCCACGCCCCTCCACAGCCCATCTGGCTGTGATTATTGGCCGTGGCCTAAACCAGTGCTGTGTCCCTTTTGACACAATGGGGAGGGTCAACTCCCTGTTGTCTCACTGATCCCTCTTCTTTTCTTTTTCTTATCTTCCCTTCATTTTCTTTCTTGCTCTTTCTCGTTCGCCCTCTCTGTGTTTTACCTCTTGTTTCTTTCTCCTCTTTGCCTGACTGCTGCTGCATCTGTCACAAGCCGAGCGGCGAGCACCAGCGTGGCACTCTGCCAACGCTGACAGCTGGCAGAGAGAAAAAGAGAAAATAAACGGTGGGGGAGAGAGAGGGCAAAGAGGGAAAGGGAGGGTGAGAGGGGTGAGGGAGGGAGGGATCGGGAGGGAGGGAGGGAAGGTAGGAGTGTGATCGATAAATATCCACACAAGTCCAACATTCCAATATCATCTTTCTCACTGCACATAGCATTGCCGAGGTAGCAAAGGAAATCAATGATAGTGTGACAGATAAACAACACAAATGAATGATAGAAATAAAAAGAAGCTGCATGAGGAAGATGGTGGCAGGTCGCCTTTTGTCCTTTAACTTTGAAACTATGACTCTAACTTCTTTAATTTGTTTCTTTTTTTAAATGTTAGTTTCCTTTAGTCTCTGTTGGTTTGAAGACTGTTCGTTCTGTTGGCAAGGAGCCATCATGACGGGGGTCCACTCAGGACGAGAGCACTGCTGCTCTGTTTTATTGACCTTTGTTTGTTTACGGGAGGAAATACATATTT
The DNA here is from genome assembly GCF_902827115.2 of Pseudochaenichthys georgianus. Taxonomy (NCBI): domain Eukaryota; kingdom Metazoa; phylum Chordata; class Actinopteri; order Perciformes; family Channichthyidae; genus Pseudochaenichthys; species Pseudochaenichthys georgianus. The sequence goes on from NC_047524.1 coordinate 21,618,452, forward strand.
GGGGAATAGATTTTGTATCGTGTTGAGAGACTGCAGAAGGATCCTTCATGCTAAAAATGTATGTCACTGCCTCAATACAAGTTATTCATACTAGTACCAAATACATTATTTGTTAATGCCCTCGAAAAATTACACAGATGCTCATGAAATGGCTTGTTTACATTGACCAATCAAATGGCTTGGTTCAATCTGCAAATCAGATGTCTCGTTTCAATGAACAAATAAAATGGCTGGTTTAATTTGCCCAATCAAATGGCTTATTCAAATTGGGAAATCATATGACTAGTTTCAATCAGATGGCTCACTATCAACAAATCAGAGGGGGCTTGTTTTTTTAATTGGTAAATCAAATGGCTTTTTTTCATGGGCAAATCAAGTGGCCGACAAAACCCAGGACAGTAAGCAGCACCACTTTCACATAAACCCTTAGAAGTAATGGCGGCGGTGACTTGTCTTGCATGACTCGCCATCCTCGGTTACCAACTCTTCAGGTCTGTTTGGTTTTTCTTGTGTGTAGAGTCATATATACGTACAGTCAGCACATAAAGAGTGTTCCTGGAATGGTAGTCTAATCTTCCCAGGATGCATTGCACCACTCAACATCCTTCTGAAAGACAGGACTGCAGCAGGCCTGGGTAGGCTCACACCACTCCAGGGTGGTCTGAAGACAATGCTCATCTAGGACACGATTTTAATCACAATCACAGTCACAATACTTTGATGACACTGAGCTAGAATATGTTTACTATTGCAGTGAGAAACTTGGTATTTAATCTCTACATGAGTGTGCAGTATGGGAGTACAAACTTTCTGTGTTTTAAAGTAGCGTGACAAGCTTTCAACGACAACAGATTAGTACATCGCCAGGCTCCAGCAGCATCATTTTTGTGTTAATGTTTAATCCTGCGTGCGACGTCAAGGGAAGACATCTTGTAAATATCTGCAGTGTTTATTTGGCAGCACAACACTAGTCTTTCACGTCTATGCCTGCAGTGTAAAAACAACAGTGGCTTGTTTACAGTATATACATGGCGATATACGAGGGCTCTAGCGGAACAATATTTCTGTATTTCGCAGTCTGGAATCTCAGGAATCACAAGAGTCCTTACTTCGACAACAGAGATGAGGACTGCAGAGAATTTAGGGGGAGGGACGGAACTAAAATGCAGCATTCCGGCGAAGAAGAAGAAGCCTTGTTGTTGCACTTTTCAGACTGTGATGACAGGATGTGTTACAATGAAAATAAATGAGCTGCCGGACAGCCCGGAGGAGATTTATTGGATAGATAAGCAGCAGGTCGGGTAAGGAGAAGAAGCGAAATGAGTTTCCACTACGGTCCTCCAACATAGGACAAGCAAATAACACCCAGGAGAAAAGAAGCTCTTCCTGCGCAGAATACAAAACGGTTCCCTCACACGGAGGAATGAGCTGGCTGATTAAACGGTGGGGGAGGTGGGCAGAGAGAGGGAGAAAAAAAGGAGCAAATCTCCATTTTTCCATCTGGAGAATGTATGTCAGTGGGCTGCTCGATCAGCTTGGCCCACATCTCTCTCTCACTTTCTTAGCCTTTGTGAGGGGGGCTGATCCAGTGCAGTAAAGTACAGTAGTCTGTTGCCAACGCAGCCAATTCATATTCAGAATGCGTACTCTGCACTCTCACACAGCACACACTGCACACTCCCATTGACTGCCTATGGACAAATTGAAGAAGGCTATCTAGGCTGGACATATTCACTTCATTAAGTCACAGTCGCTCTAATGAAACATCTTTTTTCATATACTCAGATGCTATAAGGGAATTGCAGAATGAGAATTAACAGTCTGCTATTACAGACTCTTTACTTCAGGAAGTGCGTTCCCCTGAGATTTGTTTCCATCCATGGCTGCACAGATTTGCTTTAGTGCATATGTGAGGTTATAGGCATCATGTTGGGCAATAAGGCCCGGTTCACCGTTGGTGTTTTTCTTCATCCCAAAAGAAGTGTCACACCATGAGAAACGTCATTTATTTGTTTACCTGGCTTTACATGGGGAGGCATAGAGTGCTGCATATGAATTATTGTGCTAGGCTAACCAGGAAGTTAGCACCCCGCAACAAGAAGCCAATTTCCATTGGTTATTCTATTGGATTTTTGATCAAACTAAGCTCTCTAGCAAACACATGTCTATGAACTTCACAAATTAACAGTATGTTTGTTAGGGGAAAGTGCAACCCAAGTGAAAAGCTAACGTTAGCTTACGTTAGCAAACTACACTAAGGTCGCGTTACTCCAACATAACCATCATTGAGAGGTGAGTTTTTTTGAGCTTTTGTATTCTCATTTAGCTACAAGTTAGAAACTACTTTTTTCAATACTCCTCAGTGGGGACGTATTTTTGCTATAGAAACAAGGGGTTAAAATCTCTTAACTTTCTTACCAAAGACCTTATTTCAGGCATCTAACCAAAAACCCTGAATGCTGATGTTCAGATGTATGGACTCAGTCCTACAGCACTCTGTTGTCATGTTGGGACAAGAAATGGCCTCCCGCAAACTATGATAGTAAATATTTGACATGTACGATAAATATGAATCTGTCACCTCTAAGTAAGGGTACAAAAGGGACTAAGCATGTTTCCAAAAATGCCCAGGTATTACTTTAATTTCACAAATCAATGAGTGCTTTGAGCAGATCTCAGAAAGATTCAAGTAAAATGTCTTGTAGTACATCGATAGTGGTTCAAGGGGACATTCATCCAACAGCAGCAGGGATTCAGAGGCAACACGCCCGATGAGGCTTCCAATCATTTGACCGTCTGCACGATCAATAAGACCTTGGAATGCATTTACAGGTAATGCAATTTCAAACTTTTTAGATTATCAACAGCGCTTGGGGGATATCTCCCTGGCACAAACACAATTACAAGCCACCCCCATGTCCCAAATTGTATTAGATCTTTAATGAAGAAGTTATACCTCAGCTTGAGCAAGAGAGCATTACAAAAACCTATAGTCTATAGAAACAAAACCTGCAGACTGTGTCTTGATCTCTCAACTGTATGCATCGCTCGATACAAAAGCTGTTAAACAGACAAACTGATAATGTGAGCGAAGAGGTGCTACACTTGAGCATTTGCTCACATATTCTGTTTCCTGTGTTGTGGTTCCAGTGCCAACAGCTGTAGGGGAAGTAAGGGGGTGTTTGTGGATTAGACACGTGTGTGTTTTTGTGTGTGTGTGTGTGTGTGTGTGTGTGTGTGTGTGTGTGTGTGTGTGTGTGTGTGTGTGTGTGTGTGTGTGTGTGTGTGTGTGTGTGTGTGTGTGTGTGTGTGTGTGTGTGTGTGTGTGTGTGTGTGTGTGTACACAGCCTGTTCTACCACCTCCCTGCTGGGGCTGTTCTATTTCCTGGTTGCAGGTGCTGCAGTGAGATCACTTCCTGCCGGCTCCCCCCTGTGTGAGTATCCATTGGCTCCAGCCATTTCCTGTCCGCAGGGAAGAGGAAACTAGAGGAAACAGGAAGAGCATCCCGGGCAGGAGGGGTCAGGGAGGGCTGGGAGAGCTGGAAGGATGAGGTGATGACCCTGGAAATAGGGGGAGAGGACCAAGGATACACGGACACACCGTATCACAGCTTGTTGTTCATGTTGACAGTAGATAGTGGCAACATGTTAACATTACTAACTGACTAGTGACTGGCATGTACAGTATGTGAATGAAAAGCCACTGCAAGCTCACTCATTCATTCCATTCTCAACATCTCTGGGGCTCTCTAAATAACATAACATTGTCTTGTGTGTTGAGGGGAGAGTTTAAGGGGAAATCCCATAACATCTGGTGTGAAATTCAACTGTACTTTGAACCCACTATTTAACTTGAGATAAAAGGTCACAAAACAGGAGGCAGCATATATTATGAAGCCAAAACGTCAACATGGGGGATATGACTATACTTGCTTTTAAGATTGATAACACTTTAATATCTGTATGTTAAATCTAAGCATACAGCCAACGGACGTTATGATTGGCCAACAATATCCAGCATCTCTAAAGCTATTTCTCATTTGTTTAATGTGTACAATAATGACAAGTGTAAAACATACATGGGTTTCTCTTATGGGTATAAATGAGAAGCATGCTTTGGCGCTCCAACCCACAGATAGTGTTGAATTGGATGACTAAAGGTTGTTATGATGATGTGACGTGCCCTCCTGTTTGTTTCCTGGCTTTAACTCATTGTCTAACTGACAAGACACTTCCCTTCCTCGAAAATCAGTCACCTACAGACAGCACTAGACAGATGTTATTCACCTATACTCACATGTAGTCACACATACTGTACAGCCTGACACACACGGGCCCATTCATTACTCAAGACCACGGGCCATGCGAAGGGCAAGCCCAGGCAGATACGCTTCTTCTGACATTTCTGCTACACTTCCCACCGTCTCTCTACTCTTCACCCATTCTGGGACAAATAAGGCTTTCGTGGAAAACATTTCTGATGTCACCTTTGAAAGAGTGTTGATGTACAAGGATTCACGAGATGGTTCTTCACCTCCGATCGAGGTGTACAATCTGTCCTTTATAGTGTCCTTTAAAAGCTGGTTAAAATGTATATGATCAACTGTCCTGTGCTCACAGCAAAATATGTTTTATCTTATGGTCCCCTTTCCTTGTCTGCGTGTAAGAGCAATCTGGAAAGTGAATCTATCAACACATGTTATCCATCTTTCCAGGAAATTCCTCTCCACTTTACGGTCTATCTCAGCTCCATCGGAGATGAAGAGGATACATCCGAAGTCATAGGATGATCCCATTGCTATATTTAAAAACCCCTAAAAAAACACCCACACAGAAACCAAGCTCTCAGCTGACCTCCGACCTCTTCATATCCTGTCAGAAGTTGTTGCATCTCAGACCGAAACACAACGTTTTGTCTGCTTGGCTTGCTCGTTTTACTCCGAGCTTGTTTCTCAAGATTTATGAATGAACTGGCTGGCAGAGCTTCCTGACTCACTGGCATGTGTGCGTCGACTGAACTTCCTGTCACAAGATGTGTGATTGTGATTTCCCTTGGTTGCACAGCTGGGCTGTGAAGCACTCTGGGAAAACACCCTTTGCCACGGAATGCTCAGGAACACTGTGAGCTAAACATCCCATACATACAGTACAATATTATTGAGTTTTACATTCACGTTTAAGGGAACTATTGTGAAATGGACAGAAAAATACCCCATGTATGTATCATATGTTCTCGGTCTTAAGACCCCTCCTCTTTTCCCCTCTTGCTGATTAAAGGCCTGGAGGTACACAAGGAGTGAGACACACAGGAGTCATTTAAACTCTCAGCCGGCATTCTTATGGGCACATGTCATTGCGCTACTCAAGTATGTCAGGAATGTAAAGAAAGACAGAAGACAGAGACACAAGATGAGTATAGAGACGGATACAACCCGTCTCTTGCTTGAGAGTTATGTCCTTAGGAAACATGCTGGTGGAAACTCGGAAAAAAATCTGAAACAAATGATCTAAACATTCATCTGAGCGGGGCGTGTGTATAAGATTACTGAAGTGATAGTCATGTTACTTTGTAAAAGAAAGGAATTTAAAGATCCTGATAGGAGGACAGAGGAAAGACAAGATGAATATCTTGTGTAGATAATTTGTACATTTCGAAAATATTGCATAATTATTTAAGTACATGGGTAACATTTATTATGGTATTTATCTCTTATTTAATATGATGGTTGTTGTTCCTAGTTTTTATTTTAATTCATTTTTTAATCTATGTTTGTTTCTTTTATTTAATCGTTCATAGTATTCTTTTTATATATATTCTAATATTGAAACATTTGGTTTTTACATTTATTGTACATATTTTACATCATTCTTTTACTTGTATTTCATATGTTCTTTTTTGTTTAATGTCATTTTTATAATAAATTACATTTTTTCACAAAGATTATTTTATTACTTCTATGTGTAAACCAACTGGATTCTGATTCTGATCTACAGTAGCATCACACACCCAATTCAGAGCGACTTACAATCCCACTCCCCTCTCATTTCAAACATACCTCTTCTTATTTATGAGGTCCTAATTGGTGGAGGGAGACAGCCGGGATGGGGCCACATTCAAGAGCCTCTGTCTTGTGATCTCTCCTGGGGGGCGGGTTAATAGGCACACACACTGACTGTTCAGCCAGTTAGCCCCTAGGACGAGTGTGTCACAGGGCCATTAACACTCGCCCGGTTTCTATGAGGTGTCAGACCTGGTGGGACGACACATTTCTACCCCGTTAAAGGAAAAACACACAGCAAAAGTGAGAAGTTATGCTCCTTAAAGGATGTGTATTTTAGGTAGCTCATAAATCAGTAATAATCGGTGAATGATAAGGAGGGCTAATTAATCTGCTGCCAGCTATTTGACCGTGTTTGTCTCAAGTGGCTCATTGGTTATGAAAGGATTTCCTCTTTCCTCTCAGGAGGCCGGAAGCATTCTGTCCAACCTCAACTGCACATCCTCATCTTTCAAATCTGCTGCTTCATTGACTCCACTCATCTGGGTGTTTCATTTTTGTTGTCTCTCAGGATTAATTGCCTGCATTGCTATTTGGTCTGGAGAGTTTTAGTAGTATGTGACTCAACTTCAGCGCAGCCACTATTACCCCACGTCCTCTACTCCTGGCTCCTGATGTTGTACATTCTTTGAACGTTTATCAGCACGACATTCCGACTCTTCAAATCTCCCTCTGTCTGGCTCTGACGATCCGTCACACATGTGTCATCCCTTCATATCTCTGGGGGAAACATGCGAGGGCTCTTCCTCTTCCTGTGGGGATGATTGACCCGGCATCCTGCGTATACGCTCTGCCGCCCAGCGGGGCACTGTCACTTCCTGTGTGACCTTGGGGCAGAGGTTGGAAGAGGAACTGAAAGTGGCTAAGAGGTAAAAAGAAAAAGAAAATGTATGTAATGCCATTCAGAGTGTGAGCAGCCTCCCTGGTGCTGTGTCCTGGATGGATCCTCATCATCATGGCATGATGAAGGGATCATTTAGAGAGCCCCAGAGATGCAGAGAATGTAATTAATGAGCTTGCAGTGGCTTCTCATTCACGCGCTGTACATGCCACTCATTAGTCAGTTAGTTTCATTCAGCAGCTTTTGTCCCACTTTGTAGCTGCCATGAAACTATTTCAAAGAGGCCATATTTTGCTCATTTTCAGGTTCATAATTGTATGTTGTGCCTCTACTGTGATATGTTTACATGCTTTAATGTTCAAACGCTCGTTCATTTTCTCATACTGCCTGTGCTGCTGCACCTGTTTTCACCCTCTGTCTGAAACCAGAGCCTCTCTGATAGGCTCCGTTGTGATCAACAGATAATACATGTCCCACCTTCAATGTGTTGGAGCGCAAGCCAATACAAATGGGAGTGTTGCATACTGATGTCACTATGTTACAGAAGAAAACAAATATGTGGATTTGAGGTAATTCAGTGTGGGGTATGAGAGAGAAACTCCCTCTGGAGTGACATTTTGGATTATAGCCTTAGCAGAACGTTTACATGCACACAAACCTATTGGAAACACTACAGGAAAGGGAAAACCCCCAAAAGCATAATAGGGCCTTAATCAAAATGGGTCTGTCCGTCACAATTCAAGGACAAACTAAAAACTAAAATCAAGACTCAACAATCCAGGCAAGCAAACCAGCTAAACGGCTAAGCTAGCTTGTAGTCCGGGGACAAACAGGCAAAGGTCTAAAACAGGGCAGAAGTCAGGTGCTGGCTGGCTTTAGTAATACATGCTGGAACTCTAAGGTGCCAGACATGAAGACAATCTAGCAGTGAACTGGTGGAAGAGGACCTGTATATATACTGGCAGGCTGATCAGGGAGTAGGTGAGTGGAGAGTATGAGCAGGTGGAGGTAATCTACTGACAGGAGGCACATGGGAGTGGCTGGGTCTGAAATGACAGCAAACAAACACAAACAAGCAGATACAAAAAAGGAAGAATCTAAACTATTATGCAAGCTGTTGAGATACTCAACTTCTACTCTCTAATATAGTAATACAACACGTGGAAATTAAATGAAAATGTGTTTTTGGTACAACCCCATACAAATAATCCCAATAGTAAGGTCTCCATCAGGTTTTATGTTTGTGCAATGTTAATTCAATCAGGAGAAACGGTTACAATACATATGTATTGCCAGGGATACACAAATCAATGTAATGGTGTTTTGGCGATTAGGCCCCGTTGTGCGGGAGTATCATTTGGGAGGCGAGAGCCGTTCCGATGAAACCCCCTGGGGTCTAGACACTAGTGGTGGATAGTTGGGTCGGTCTGAAGAGGAGTGGCTTAGCTCCTGGATTCAGAGGGACAGGAGGTGTGAAGGGGTGGAGGAGGGTTGCGTTGAGTCACCTGAAATGGAAGCTGTCAGAGGGGGAGAGCAGATTTTAAAGGTTTAGCAGAGCACTATGATAGGCTTGTGGGAATAGAGCAAAGTGATTGGTTACGCTGGGGAGTGACGCCCCCGATCACTTATTGAGAGGAGAGAGTAGTAACATAGGAATAGTAAATTAATTAGTAAAGACGGTCTTCGGTTAAACTTGCGCTGAGCTTCATTAGGCAGAATTATAAAAAAGTTTCATCAAGGATGTGGAGAAAAAGGTTTTCTAAATGGCTTCAAGTGTCGGTATTTGATGGTGGCCATTTTAACAAAAAGAACACCTTGAAGCCTTTTGTCTTAAATACTTCAGAGAGCAAAATGGAAATGGTGGTAATTATGGGCTCTGACAAAGATCTGCACTGAAACGACCTTGGTTCTCAGGTAGAGACGTTTTTAAGACTTATTTCCGAGTCTTTTATTAGAAAGACAGAGTTGAAGGGAGGAGACAAACAGGAGTGGAAAAAGCAGCATCCACTCCACAGCATACGGTCGCAAGCCAGATTCAAATCCAGGTCCTGCGCATGGGGACCAAGCCCCATATGGCTATCCCCTCTGCATACAGTAGTTTGGTATCATTTGCCATGACTCTACTCACGTTTGGCTGCTTGGCAATGAAGAAACCATGCACACATCAAGCATAAGCTACAAATCAAATCTATTAAGAACCATTGACTTTGAGTTATGGTGTCAGGATTTCCATGAATCTCCATAAAAGAACTTGAGGTCTCAAGTCGACCTCACAGTGCATTGACCCTGATTTGATTTGATGATGTAAGTATGACGACAGTCAACAAAGACATAGTTCATAAGTTGCACATTTGGACTCGGATAAGAATAAAAGGGCAAATTGGTGAAACCCTGAATACATTTTTGAACCTTGTGTTTTAAATTCGCCAAGTAACGTTTTGTTTGTATTGTGATATTGAACTGACTAACTAGTGCATTTCATTGCAGTTTTACCAAATGACTTGATGAATGGTACAAACCATCACACTACTTCCAATACATGTGAATACACAACTAAGTTAACCTCTCAATGTAATAATGGCACGTTGTCCAGCTATTTAGAGTTGTCCTTACAGAGCGGCTGACTTCACACCTTTGGCCAGCTGTGAGTGTTGTATCTCTCCCTGTCAACTGGAAATCCCAAAACTAAGAAAGAATGCACTTACAGCAGAGCATTATAATTACTACACCGTGTCAACAAGAATTCTCCCAGAAAGTCTCCACCGAGCGAGTCAAGATTTCCATTCTCAGCAAAGGAAGTGCCACAAACATTACTCTTATTGTGACATGAAAAAGAATGTGGTCAGGCACGCACAAGCCTGCTGTGAAAATTGGCACCCCCAAAAAGCGTCGGATTGTTTGCACCACATTGTTATCAGCGTGTGCATGCGGTGTGTTTGTGTTTGTTTGCATGCGTAAACAGTACCTAACCCATAGCTGTCATTGCTCGGATTCCTCTGATCGCCCGTGTTTACAGATAGCAGATAGAGCTTCTTCTCCGGTTGTATCCCTCCACCCTGAGAGGAAGCTGAAGGAATGTTGGGGTTTACATAGTGAGGATATTTAACCAGATGTTGACGCCACCAAGATTTTGTTTTCATCGACGGCAATAGAGAACATTTGCAGGTGTTTTTGTTCCAGTTGAGACGAGAATCCATGCAGGAGTCGTTGTTTTTTAGGGCTTTATCTCTGTTTCATGTACTTTCTCTGATCCCAGCCTCTTCCTCCTCTTTCAAACCACCACGAAAGAGGATAGTATTTCAGTTGGAGCTCAAAGGACTCACATAAAGCATACAACAATAAAATAACTCCACAGAAAGTGCACACGCATGTGCACAGTCCAAAATATACAGAAACTTCAAATCTGAAACACAGTTCTCTCTCAGCATCTGATGAACTGCTCTCAAATCCCAGTTGGGAACTAGAGAGAGGAAAATGAGAAGAAAAGAGTGAAAACAAAGGAAAAGTTGTGATATTTGCCAGAATACTCGTGAACATGGCTTGGAGTTCTAAATCAAATGTTTTCAATAAAACTTTCTATTAAAGCATCCCCACTTTGCATACAGTTTCTAACTCAATCTTGAAGAATGTGCTCTCCACTACAGGATGCTTTGCGGTGATAGACGGCTTCACATGGCACGCATACATGCACAACACATGGAAGACGATCTGGAATGTGTCGAGAGGAAAATGTGGTAGAAACATGATCCCACACAGGCACACATTCACACATACAGACATTTGATCATATCTAGGGTGTAAGTAAAAATATACAAACTGTTTCCAATATCGAAACATTCAACAATGATTAATGGCAACTTCTGCCAAGAAGCAGGTGTAGTTCTAAGATGTCATGAGTGATGGGATACTTTTGCCACATCACTTTACGCCTTATTCCTGCCATAAAGTGTGTTTTCAATCACAGTTACAATGTGGGTTTTGTTACCAGTTAATGCCTATAATTTATATAAGTCTAAACTCATTTGGAAAACGATTATTGACAACATGTGTAGTTTATTTTTATCCAACATCTATTTGATATGTTTCCCAGACATTCATGGTGACATCCCAGATGATGAATTAAATGAACTTTGGTATTGCCCAGACTCTTCCCTTGAGCACCACCATCAGCTTTAGATTTGGCTTTTACCTAAACTGTTGGGTGGACTGCCATTACATTTGCTCCACACATTCAAGCTCCCCTCACAAGTTATTATAACTTTGTTGGTCCCCTTCCTTATTTTGCGCCACTACTAGGTCAAATCTCCATTTCTTTTATTGAATCATCAGCAGTGAATTAGAGAGGATATTGTGATCCATTTCAGGTTCATATTTGTATTTAGTGTCTTCTGTGACATGTTTACATGCTTTAATGTTTAAAAAGGTCTTTATTCTTCTCATACTGCCTGTGCTGCAGCACCTCTTTTCACCCTCTGTCTGAAACCAGAGCCTAGTCTGCTCTGATTGGTTAACTGGCCGGCTCTGTGGTGATTGGTCATCTGCTAAGAGATGTCCCCCCCAAAGGCTATCACTTACAATGTGTTGAGCGCTAGCCAATAGAAGTGTGAGTGCTACATAGTGATGTTGTTGCGCAAATGTAAAAAAGAGGCGTTTCAGGGGGGGGGGGGGATTTTGGGATTTTAGCCTCTGCAGAGCATTTAATGATAGCTTGGATTTATATAGCGCCTTTCATGAGACCCAAGGTCGCTTTACAAAGAAGAACAGGAGTAGAAACCAACATAACAGTCGGACAGACAAAACAACAAATAGATTAGGGGCCAAAGGCCTTGGTACACAGATGGGACTTGAGGGCCCTTTTGAAGGCGTCAAGTGTGGGGATGTTGCGGATCTCCGCAGGGAGAGCGTTCCAGAGGGTGGGGGCTGCCACACTGAAGGCTCTGTCCCTGAAGGTTTGCAGGTTGGTGCGGGGGGTGGTAAGCAGGCCAGAGTCTGAAGATCGCAGGTTCCGGGGTGGGGCATGTGTGCGAAGGATGTCCGATAAGTACTGGGGGGCATGGGCATGGAGGGACTTGTAGGTGAGGAGGAGGACTTTGTAGGTTATTTACATGTGAAAAAACCTATATAACACACTAGATGAAAGGAAAAAAAACCGAAGCATATACTTGGCCTCTTTAATGAGAAAATGCTAGCACGCTAAACATGACATAACAAAATATTATACCTGTTAGCATTATCATTGTGAGCATGTTAGCATGTTGGAGAAAGCTGCTAGCTCAATAGACAGCTTTACACTTCCTTTATTCTTGAAACCAATCACAATCAGCATGGTGCTTAGCCCAGGATGTAGCAATGATATCCTTTTAAAACAGTAACATGCAGTTAGCGTCATAAATGTAGCCCGAAGTAAGCCAAGCGTACTTTACCGTGCACATCCTGTGAATTAAAAATCTTTCCAATCCTAAAAAAATGTGATTTACTAGTAACCAATTATCATGTTTAGTAGCTCGTAAATCTGTTTTTCAAAATGTTGGCTTTGAGAACGAGGATATGTTTGGTCTCGGCGTTGACCCCTGTGTGGGGGTGCGTATTGAACCTTCTGGAAGGCCATAGTGAGGCTCACAGCGGAGCCTGAAGGGACTTCCGAAGAGGGGTGCCGTGTTGGAGGACCATGTTAGGGCTTATTAAGAGGATCAAGTTCCCTTGTGAAGACCCAGGGGGCTGGCTACTTCCTGTGGCCATGCGGCAAGCACCAAACCCTGTAAAGACAAGACCAAACAGATGGACTGTCAAGGGATTCGAGTATTTCCTGTCAAACTGAAGCTCTTTTGCTCCACAAAAGCTGTCATCTAACCGTTTGGCGATTTTTGTTGTCCATTGGGAAGGTACAGATTCACCTCCTTCTATCAAGAGAACTGTCTCCGTTTTCTTAATCTTGCACACATTTTAGTTTGGTTCTCTCATTCCGAGGCTAGTATGTTTCCGGCATCAATCACTTGCATTCAACTCCCTATGTCTCCTTTGTCCCCTGTACATCTCAGTTATATTTTCCTATAAAGCTCACACCTCGTTTCTTTTGAACCCAATCCAAGTCCGTCTCTAACACCGGCTCATGTTCTGCAGCACTCTCTCAGCTCTGGCCAGATGTAGCGTTGACTCTTCTGGCTCTCCAAGACGAGACAGTTGTGGGACAGAGGTGTCAGATCTCTGACTATGAACATCTGGAGAATGTTAATGCAATCAACGCAAATCAGATTCCTCTAACAGTCATTGGCAGGAGTTCAGGGCTCGAGAGGGAAAGACAGTCTCGGGAGAAATGGAGCAAAAGGGAAAGGGAGGGAGCACCAGCGAGGCAGCGATAGAGGAAAAGGTTGCTGCTTTGTGTCCTTGAGATCCAAACAGATGTGCTGTTAAAGAGGTGGCACATTCTTTCCCTTTTTTTTGCACCGATGGCTTTGGTGTTTCATCAAACTGCTTTACCCATGAGGCTGAGAGATTAGAGAGGAAACACTTATGGTGAGAAAATGGGGCCCACTTCATGGCCGCAAATGAAATCTCAACCCGTGAGTTGTGCGATCATGGAGCACTGCAGGAGAGAGGGGTTCAGGGTCACTGTGTTTGTGTGGGAGATTGTGATTAGTGAACGGCTGAACGTGAGAGTGGGCCATTTGTAATGGTAACCCTTGACCTCTCAGTTCGGTGCTGTCGTAACCACGTTTCCTCTCCCCTGGGGAAGTGTGTGTGTGTGTGTGTGTGTGTGTGTGTGTGTGTGTGTGTGTGTGTGTGTGTGTGTGTGTGTGTGTGTGTGTGTGTGTGTGTGTGTGTGTGTGTGTGTGTGTGTGTGTGTGTGTGTGTGTGTGTGTGTGTGTGTGTGTGTGTGTGTGTGTGTGTGTGTGTGTGTGTGTGTGTGTGTGTGTGTGTGTGTGTGTGTGTGTGTGTGTGTGTGTGTGTGTGTGTGTGTGTGTGTGTGTGTGTGTGTGTGTGTGTGTGTGTGTGTGTGTGAGCGTACATGTGCTGTCACAGGGGGAATCGGACGCATTTCCTGGTGCAGGTTCTCCCTGAGTCCCAGTGTAGTGACAGACTGGGAAAATAATGATAATGCAGGGGCAATGAGGTCATTCCTCCTCAGCCTCTGACTGACCCAGTTTGCTGTAACGGCCAAAGCTGGTCCAACCCCCCCTTACATGGACAGAGCGTGGCCCCCAGGCCAGCATGTGAGCCACACACTCCTCTCTCCCCACTCGTGCCCACTCAGTTTATAGTTGTGAAACTGTTATAGAACACTACTCTATGTCCACGAGTAACCACTGATGACATTCACACATGCTGCTGCAGAATGCTTTGCTTTCAGGCTCGACATCAAAATGTCAACCAGACAAATACACTTTGTTCCGTGTATTGTTTTATATACACCCACAAATATAATGTGTGACATATATACCTCAGTATATATAGCATGTTTATTATGTTGTGTGTCTTCCCTCTTAGAAGGAAGGAAGGCAGACAAGAAGAATCAAGCAGAGGGAAGGATGTGTAGGGCCGGATGAGGTAAAGAAAGATATTGGAGGGAAGCTTGTAAAATGTATTTATACTCTCCTATTGAGCCCGCAAAAGGACAGAGAAGGAGGCAGACTAATAAGCGCACAGCCAATAACAAGGCAGAGGAGTGAAGCTGGAGCAGATGGTATGCAATCAAAAGTGAAGATGGGAAATCCAAGGGTGACATTTTTAGATAAGGGAGAGCTTTTGTGATCCGAACCAATGCTAGACACCGTGTAACAGATGCTAACAGCAAAATGCAGGTAAAGACTGTCTGGAGAGAGGGGGGCGTGGGGAAAGTCAACACACGGCGCTGATGTTTTCCAAAAAATAATGAGGCTTGGGACAATGGGACTTGATAGGACAACAACTCAGAGCCTGACTTTCAAAACGTTATCTTATCCAACCTTTAACGTATATAAGGGTACGTTGGTCGATTTTATTGGTGCTGTTAAACTACTTTACTTAGATCAAATCTTTGCTTGAAGACAGACCTTCAATATACTGTAACTACTGTCAATCTTGCTTTACGAAGCAAATACTGGAGAAAAAACGATGCTTAGGGTGAATAATGTAAATGCGTTTTCTTACAAAGGCAGAAGGCTACTAGTAAAGAAATGCTTTTACTTGAAGTACCTGAAAGGCACACGAAATGAAACAATACATGTACACACTACAGTATGTGCTATAAAATCTGTCATCCATCCGTTTGGCCATTGTTGTAGTAGTCCATTGGGAAGGTAGATGCTAGCCAGCTAGGCTAACAAGCATTTTTGGTTAATACAATTCTAACCAAAGACCAAGCATATATTTCCTTGCAGCAAGACAAATAAATGTTAATTTCAGTTCAAAGAGGTTCTAAAAGATTCACCCAGTTCACCCAACTTTATTGCTGAGTATACTCAACCAGGTCTAAGGTTTTCAAAAATGTTTTCATCTTCAGAGCTTATTTAATGTTTTTCCCCAGAGCTTAATTATTATTTTTGTAATGCTGGAAAAGGCCGATTAAGTATGGCTGAGGGCCAAATGGTAGAGGAAAAGATGCAGTTTCAAAAATGATCTCTATTTGTGTGGACACGGCTTGAGTGGAGGCCAGAGTGTGGGGAGGGTCAAAATATCACCTTTCCGCCCCCGGGCTCTCCCACAGCTGCCACCTCCATCCCAAACAATTACTCTCAAAAAGCTGAGCTCCATATTGCACACTCTTTCTATTTCTTTTTCCACACAGACATCAAAGACACACCTACACCCAAAGCAAACAAACGGGGAGGTCAAAACATGTTGGCATTTCTTAGAAATCCTAAATGTTCGTCTTTTCTAAACTTTCACAACTTTCTTTCTCTGTAGTTTGGGAACGTTTTGTGAGCTCGCAGAATTTTACCAAGGAATCATTTTGTAGTACTTGACTTGGGTCATATTAATGCAGGCATGCTGTGTGGCTCTCTGCGTTGGCACAAGGCATTTAACCTACTTCCACGAAGACCTGGTTAGCGGTAAGCCAGGGAAACATCGAGCATCTGATTTGATGGCCTTGCTTGATGAAATTCAGCACTCCCATCTGTACAATAACCTAATGTCACCACTGTTTGCATAGATAGAGATGACAAGATGCGGTAAGACTTGACCAATCGTAATGACCCGTAAACTTAGCACAGGGTGTGGTAATCAGCTTAGAAGTTCACCAGCACTCCTGCGGGTCAGATGGCGAGCTGGGCGATAAAACAACGATGCTAAATGAAATAAAGAGCTCAAGGCAGCCCTAACAGAGTGATATTATTGAGTTATCCCATAACTGGCTCAGCCAAAGCCGCCTGCCGCACTTTGCTTAATGCACAGCAGCTGGTGGCAGCTGGGAGCCTGGGGCGGCCATGATGGATGTGATGTCACATGGCGACTCCTGCCCACCCTGACCTCCCAGGATTCCTCATCTGTTGCCGGCGCCAGGAGAGTGGTGAGTGCGGCAGTATGAGTGGTGAGTGCTTGCGGTGTGGTGCATATCGTCCACTACAAAACCGGCTTCTTCTACCTAGAAAATAAACACCTTAGCCGCCGTATGAAAACTCATATCACTTTGCTTCAGTTTATTATAACACAACCTTAACCAAATGTTTCAGGCACGGAAAATGTACACATCACATTCACGTTGTAAAATACTTTTGGGGTGCCAGAGGGGGTTAGGTGAAGTCGGACAATTTGCCTCAAGTGATGTCAGTTGGCTCAGGTGTGGAAATAGAAAGATGTGGCCTTACCAGAACTCTGTAGCCCACATCTCTTCGCCTTTTGAAGCTAGAGAATAGACGCTATATTGCTGCTATAGCAAAACGCAACCGCATCTCTGAATGAACCATTGGTGGTCAATGCCCAGTTGTGGGTAACGTATGGAACTGGTTTGAACAGGAAAGAAGAATGATGCAACAACTGCCAAAGCATCTATCCATATGATAGAAGCCCTCTTTCAACAAAGGGTTTTAGTTTCCTCATTCTAAGATACCTTATTGATTGCCTTCGCTCCCAAGCTGTGTCTTGTCTTTGTGATTTGTCTTTGTATGTATTTAAATTCTGGTTTTTCTGTTATTAGTAGTCAAATCCTTGTTTGTTCCGTTTGTTTAGCCTTGCTCCGCTCTGAAAAGGTGTTTTTCTGTTCAAAATATGTACGTCTCACATTTGAGTCCACCCTGCTCTGCTCTCAATCTTGACAGACTGGCTGTTATTATGCAACAGAAAACAGAATGATAAAAAAGCAACATGCTGACACCATCATTATGTCCGACCACAAGTTCTGAAAATAGAAATCTAATATTGTAGCATCTGTGAGTTTTCCATCTGTGTTTGCGGGGGGTTGATGGGTCTGCTTCTCGCCGTCTGCAGCGACCAGACGTGAGGTTCCTCAGGTTCAAACTCATCCATTCATGTGCCAAGTGAATTCCATCACTGTCGTCATGGTATTGTCATGGCAACCATTTTAATTCCTGTCATTGAAGCCGCTGCTCAGTCAACAGGGAGAGTGAGATGGGGAATGAGCAATATAAGGGCAGCAGGAGGTCGGGGGGGGGGGGGAGATGAGGAGTCAGAAAGGATGTGGGAGATTTACTGTGAATGACAAGACGGGAGTAAATATTTGATGTGATTTGTCCATTAAAACGTTTTTAATAATGTAGAGAAGAGGCGAGCACTGGCTGAAATGAGTGTTTGCTGGAGACCGAGGGATTTACACAGATCCAGTTCTGTTAACAGGCAGACCCACTGACTGCCCCCCCCCCCTCTCTCTCTCTCCTGCAGGGATACTGGGAAAGGGATGCACAGCAGGTACATGGTTTATTAATGGATATGACTATTTTTGGACTCCATGTGAGGAAGGCTACATATGGCTAAAAAAGGCTAAATATGTACAAATCTCACTTGATCTTTACATAGTTGAGGGCATATAGGCCCTCTTCTCTGTTTACATCCGTGTCATGACATAGAAGTATACATACTGTAAGTAGAGGAGATACACATTTCATTGTCTGATAACACCGTGTTGAGCTTCATCTCTCTTGCTCTCTCTCTGCCCCACATGACTCACACACTCACACACACACTCACACACAAATGTGGATACACACACATGTATATTTCACTGTGCCCTGGCACAAGAACACCACTCTACCTTCCCTTCTGAATGAGAGCTACAAGATTAATCCATTTGCAAGGCAGCAGAGGGAAGAGAGGAGCAACCATAGGGACCAACATGAGGAGAATAGAAGGGTAACAGTCACATGGTTAAGCTAACATTTGACGGAGACCTAACCGTATATTTTACATTTAGACAGCAACAATCAGGCATAAAAGAAAGCCAGGGACCCTTGGGTGCAACTGTACATCACCGCAAATGAGTTTGCATGCGCGTAGAACTGCATTGCTGCATCTTAAATGTATCTGCAGATGATATGTGACGTGTAATGATGCCAGCTGATGAAAAAGTGAAAAAGGGTTCAGCAACGGAATGGGTTTCGTGTCTTGAGGGAGCATGAGAGCTGTCTTCATCTTTATGAGGATGTATCTGAGCCTATGGCACCATTGGAGTAAGAAATACTTTCCATTTTGAAAACCATTATGGCTCTCCCACCTCTGACAGTGGATTGATGAAGGAAACATGGCAAGCCTCTGTGTCTCTTTGCAAACCTCAACAGGATTACAGACACCGGCAGTCAACCATGGAGTCCGTTTGAAATCCGACAACTATCGATCTGGCTTTCATCACCGCCGTGTAGTGCTGCGTACCTGGACTCACATTCAGGTTCAGGTCCGGACTCAAGTCCAGAGGTTCAGGTTCAGGTCTGGACTTATAAGTCCGGACCTGAACCCATGGCTTGTGTCAAGTTGTGTGAGTAACTAAAGTGAACTTATTGTGAGCTAATTATCAATTGAAAATTAACTCATAATCAACTCAAATTCAAACTCGTCAGGTTTATTTTGCTCCCTTCCAACTTGTGTCTACATTTCTCTACAAAGTACAAATGTAAAAAAAAAACGTTTTGCCACTTTTCTACAACTCTGCATGTGTACATTATACAGTACATACTACATACATAGTGATGTACATACATATTGTTAGAAATTAAAATCAATGTTGATATGGCGTAATTTTGAATTAAATACACTATTTAATTTAAATCAGTTTTATTCTGAAAAAACCGGAAGTTCACAATATTAACTTAATGCTTTTATTCTGAAAATTCTTCTCTTCCGGTTAGCATTAGCATGTGGCGAAATGCTACCTTTTCAAACCGTGAATCGAAGGTGAAATGACATGTGATGTTGTACACTGAGCACACTGGGATTAGCACTCATTTATTGACGCTGAATAACGTTTATCAGGGAATGTTTAAATAACCACAGACACCAGAATATACGTAAGTGCTAGTTTTTTTGCGAGTCCAAGTACCGGTTCCCGACGTTCCGGTTTTAACCGGACTTGAACCGAAACTTTTTACAAGTCCAGTACCGGTTCGGCGTACCGGTACGCAGCACTACCGCCGTGTCATTACTGACTCCACTGGCCGTGCAATTTGCTGGATGGGCCTGGGCCAAAGCGCAAGATGGGTATCTTTCCATTACAGTGCCCCCCTCTCATCCGTTATCCTCATCTGAAAGGTGGGACTTGCTATTGATTTCCTCCACCTGCCAAAAGCTTGGTGAACAGCTGCTTGGTTGGACAGCCGCATTACTCATCCTGGACATTTAGCAGATATCAATAATCAGCCGTTTCCCTCTTCTCTATTTGGAATAACAAGGCTATACATCAGACCCAACAGTCACTTGCTTGCTGCCAAACTACTTGAGGCTCAGAACTCTTTCAGCCCTTATAAGGAGATGTGGTCTGTGGTTGGCCAAGAGTAGCAGGAGATGGGTCTATATGTTGGGACATTAGAAACAGGCCCAGCAGTGGAAGCCGATGCAGATTCCCCGCATGGTGTTTATGTCAGCTGTGATTACCCAGGCATTCAGATCATTACGCTTTATGTCTGTCCATAGCCAAGCCATTACTGCCCTGAAACAACCTCTTGCTATACTGTGACACAGCACTTTAGGAACACACACATGCTCATCGATCAAGCTAAAGACTACGTCCTTGGGCAACCTTGAGTGTGTCTGTGTGAGCGACACACTCACAGGTACGAGTGGATTGTTGTGTTAGCTCAGGCACTCTGAAGGTTTGAGGTCTTTGATGATAGCACAGTAGCAGAGATAACGCCAGTTAAAGCGGCGGGGCATTAATTACTCCCTGACCTTGAGGAGACTGAGGTCACTCGCTGCATTAGGAGGGACAACTTTCCCATGACACCCCCGTAAATCTCTGAAAGAATCCGCTGAATGTTCTGCAGAGAGCATAACACCAGACTTTAAATAACCTTTTAGCAGTTTGTTACCGACCCAGCTAAAAGATCTTATCTACCTGGGATTAAAGATTCTGAGAATTCTGGGAGCTTTTCCCTTTTCTATCCACTCTCCGACAGCTGGAATGTATAGGGTAAGATGGTTTTACTTATATCAAATATGGAAGGAAAATAGGATACTTTGGAATGTTTCAGGAATGAGCCTCTTTTTGGAAAACTCTTGAGCAAATGAAAGAGGAGCTGCCCTACAACCAGCCACATCAACATCCATCATAAGCTGGAGGGACACATCGTGACACCAAATAGTCTTGATAGTTCAGCAGTCTTTACTTTCCACAACGTACCCGAGGGCACCCAGACGACAAAAATCAGGCTACAATGGACGGTGATCAAATTCCTCCTGATGTGTGCGCACCACATCCTTCTGGTCATGTCCTTGTGACACAGGTAATGTGCTTATGTTACACATCCATGGGCTTATATCCTGAGTAACATCAATAAAGAACTGACAATCTCATCAAATTGCGCTCTCCTATATATATCAAAACCATTTTCACTGGTTCAAGCAGATTATCTCCCACACGCTCGTGAATGGTGTCTTATCGGCTTACATGTTGGGTATTGGAGGATGTATTGGACGTTCACCGGCAGCACCTGATCATATGGCTCCTGTGGCCTGCACCAACCAATGCCCTTGACCCCAATACCATGCCTGCTGTCACCCCTGCCCCTCCCTGGTGGCGTTAGCTCCTTCATGGACAGAATCACAGGGTCTTTTAACTGCTACAATTGATCTCCAGTCCCAGCTCATCACTGACCCATGATAACCTTGTTATTAAGGTGAAAGACACACAAGGGAAAGTGTCTCCCTTTGGAACTGACAAATGGCTTTTTCTTCCCTTCATTGGAGCAGGTGTCTCTCATATTGTGCCTGTCAGCAGGAGATATATTCCTCCCACTTTGTTTTTAATGTATATCTCTGTCAGGGTATCTCAGGCTCTGACAGGGAGTGAATGTACGAGAGTATAATAAGAGCAGTAACAGTAAATCTCTGCCAAACTACACTGCACCCATTTCCTGATGAGACGCAAGCGTAAATAACTGCCCGTCTTTACCTCACCCCACCTCCCTCCCTATTCCCCAATCAATCTCTAATCAATGACTTGCAATCACTGTCAGTTAGTGTTATGGGCTACAAGACCAAGGCTAGCAGATCAAGGAGCAACTGGCGGGTCTGACAAATAAAAAGTAAATGTCTTAAACTTGATTTGCTGAATGTCCAGCATGAGTTTATAGTGTCGATCGCTAGTTTCAGGTATTTTTCAATACAGCATGTAGTAAATGATGGTCCTGTCAGCTTAAAATAGACAATAAAACAGGGCCTCCTTTGGGGATAGGCTACGTCGTCAGTGTTTGGTTGTGCTACAAGACACTCTAAGGAGCAGGATGTTCATTTTATACGTTAACACATCCAGCTCTAAGTCTGTTATTCATTTTCCAAAAATAGCATCCCAATTAACATCACAGTCAACTAGTTAACTTATAGAATGATACATGTATCATGCCGGACATGTAGCATGTATGCTACATGTCCGACAGTGGCTCAGTAAGTAGGGTCTTGGACTATGAGCCGTAAGGTTGCCGGTTCAAGTCCCCGAACAGACCTAAATATGGAGTGTGGACTGCTACTTGGAGAGGTCCCACTTCCTGGGCCCTGCCATGGTGCACTTGAGCAAGGCAACGGACATCCCCCCTCTCTCCCATTGCTCCCCGAGCGCTATACAATAGCTACCCACTGCTCCTATACGATATTACTTTATTAGTCAGACCAAGTCTGAAATTTGACTTGCGTCACAGCAGCTCCATGTCCATGTCCAACTCCAACATAGGCACATATTCAGACACAAGTACATGAATACTAGGATGGGTTAAATGCAGAGGCCACATTTCCCTGTGTGTGCATGTGTGACCATTAAAGAGGGTTTCATCCCTCCGATTCTATCTATTCTATGCACATTGCAAACCAAGATAGCGTTAGCATTAGCTTGGAACCTAGTGTTTGCCATGGTGGTCTCTTTTCTAAATATGGTCACTTTTGGCAGGAAAAAACCCAGACGGCCAAAAAGCAGTGAATACAGCCAAACCAATGGGTGATTACGATGGATATGTCCACTCCTTATTTACAGTATTTGATGCACACTCAAAGAGGCAGGTTGTTCAAGGTAAGCAGATCAATGCTGGCAGTCTCAGCAGACCACTGGAGATGAGGTCAGTGCTGCTCTGCAGACACAGTAAGGCAGTTTAAGATCAATTAAAACAGTGATCAGAGGGGGGGAACATTGCTGGCTCAATGTGAAACAAGGAAAGCTGGCAATCTGAGTAAGTGCAATGCTACTGACAGTGTGATGATAAAAGATGTGAAGGCTGGCTAGAGGTCTACGTTAGCAAATGGGGTGAGATTTAAAAGTGGCAGCCGCTGTCTTTGTAGTTTATGGTCGTTCATCTAAAGAAGTTATTTGCATAACGGACATGAGGTTTTCAGATTATCATCCAATCTCTAAAATACAGTAGACAGGTGAATATATGCAATGAAACGCAATGTACAGTTCTTACTATTTTGTAATTGTTTAGCAATCTATTGATGTGTACATTTTCAAGTCAAAACATACTTTCTGAAAAACATGACAATGTTTTTGATAACTTGTACATACCTTTATCCAAAATCACAATTTGACCTGGAACGACAAACTTGTATACAATGCACTTGGTTGTTAGCTTGTATCAATATCTGTGTGTATGTGTTCTATCTCATGATCATCCAGCAATGTAAATGTAAATGTGTATTTCCCCCAAAAATATGTCCCATTATGAAAGATGAAAATACTCCAGCTTTCTTTTTATTCTGACTTTCAATATTTCAAATGTGACACTCAAGTGTCCACAAGTCACTCTGGAGCCAAGAATATCTCTTAGAGTGAAATTTAAATAATCCCAGACTCAACACTTTACCCCGTCTGCTGAATTATTCAACAACTCACGAAGGTGTTCATGCCCATGACCCAGTGCTGGTTCTAAAGGGAGTGGTTTTTATGTAACCATGTTTTGATAAACTGAAGAAGGACAAGAGTGAAAATTGGGGGCACAGGATAGAAGTTGTGGGTTATAAATAATTCACTCAAAACAAGTGCAACACGCTGCAATGATGCTCCATGACAACACAGCTGCAATGGCAGATGGAAAAACTGAAAACTGGAGCTAAATAATGCAACACACCAAAACTAAGTGAACACAAAACTGACTGACTGATATGAATGGGAAGGCCGACCTTTAGCGAGAGGACCTTCACTATTTTTGAGAACATCCCCTTTCCTCATGTGTCAATAGCCAGGTTTCCATCCATATGATTTGGAAAATTGTAACCACATTTTGAAAATGCTGAAAAATAATGAATGCTTGCGTACATCCACTCGCTAAATGAGATTATTATGACTCAAGGAAAGCAATAGGTAGCTTTTGACTTGTTAGAAAAAGAAAACATGTCTAAATTGAATAAGGATAGATGGTAATCGTGCAAAGATTGAGTGGTCAAAGGTAGGTTTGATCATTTTGCCAATCAACAGTAAACATCTAGACATAAACAACACACTTTGCAGAAGAAGAAGAGAGCGCAACCACACAGGGAAAAGCAAGACTGAAAAATAACATTTCTATTGGTTTGATTTATTAATATGAAGAAGGTTACATCAAATCTGTGTGGAGTATTGATGAGGCTGTTTGTTATCTGCTGCTACTTTTAATCTCTTCAGCAGAGCAGTAGCTTCAGTAGAAGCGTAAACCATTTTTGTGAGATATTTCATTTTTTTCTAACTTTCAATTTAGTTTCTTTATTGCGCAAAGGAAAAGAGGTAAACGTGAGGCATCCATTCACTCTTTGCCGCTGTAAAAAAAAAACTGGACTAAGATCCCTGTGGAGGAGGGCCAGGAAACACAAACAATAGATCCCATAGTACTTCTTATAATACATGTACGTGTGAACATGTTAGTGGTGCTCTAATCCTAATTGAAACAGACGTGTTACTGTGCACTGCATTGTTCTTCTGTGTGAGTGCAATTCAGTGTAATCCAAATCAATAAAAGTAAACAACAGAAGTGAGCTAGCTGCCTTTTTTTTTTAGAGCAAAAGGAACTCTGGAGTCAATGAACCCATCCCACACGCCTCATTAAAACACAATGGCTCCATATCGACTTTAGACAGCCCTCTACCATCTCTGCCCTCCATTCCGGACTGTGTGTGTGCATGTGCGTGTGTATGTGCGTGTCTGTGTGCGTGTTTGGGAGGATGGGTGTGGTTCATTGTCCAGGAGGGCAATTGCTCAGTCAAGGATTGACTCCAATCGACAGCTGTGATGAGCGTGCCCGTAGTGTTGAGCTGAGGAACTAGACAGACCCCAAATGCACACAAACATGGTGGTTATACACAAACTAACACATGCTCTGACTTAAAAAAAAACATATTGATGTTACTCAGCATAACGGCTGAACAATCTATGAAGGGAGATTAGTGTGTTAGTAATGGTGCTACTGCTTCCACACCGATAAAAACACCTTTAAAATATAGAGGCACTTCCATAGGCAAAATATGATAGCTACTCATTTTCCAGGTAGTTTGATTTTTGTAGCAATCTATGACAGACGTAACAACAATACAACCTCAGTGTCATTAAGCTCATTATGTCTAGACAGTGAAAACGCCATTGAACAGCCAACTCTTAGGCCTATGTGTTCCTCTCCTGGATGAGATTATTTAGTGCGTCTGCCACCATTTAATTCAAGAGATTGATATCTGATGTCTGAGTCATGTATACAGGCTGGGGGATAACCCTCAAAGCTCTCTCTTTCGTTTCTCCCCTCCCCCCAGCCCACGCTGGACCGCCCGCTGTGGCACAGCAGGTCTGCCAGGACATACTTAACACCAAGCACAGTCTCTCCACAAACCTCTTCTCTGCCCCATCCCCCTCTGATCCCATCCCCCACCCGATCTGCATTACAATGAAGATGGTGAGGGGGTTTGAATAAAAAACTGACGGGGGCTCAGTGAGAGTGCTGATGATCTCACAGTCCAAGAAGAAGAAAAAAAGCCCCAGCTAGCAGACAAACTAGAACTAAGCTAATGAGTCTGTGTGTGGGGGTGTAAGTGTGTGTGTGTGGAGCGGAGGTGGGGGGTAAATACATTTGCATGTGGTTGCATGCAAGTGGTTGTTGTCGTATATATGTCTTTGTGTATACAAAACAAACGCCATTATGGTGCCAGCTATTTCTTAGCAGCAGGGGAGAAGTCTGTGCTCCCTAATATCACCCAGGCGCTTTTCTAATATGCAGGAATGCAAAGCTGTCATGAATTACAGCCCATTATGCTTTTATTGGTCTGGAGTGTGTCTTGCAATCTGTGCTTATACTTCCAGGTCATTACACCGAATTCACAAGGGATAATTGATTGGCCAGTCTGTCACAGGGCATTTGATGTTTTTGACATGTATTTGATAAATGGTGGCGACAATGGCCCTGTTGATATTGAAAGGTCCTTCAGGGGTGCTATAAACTGTATACAGTTGTGTCCATATAGCACCGATTTCTAATTAGGCACACTTTAGAGATGATACTCTAAAGCAGGGGTCGGCAACAGGCGGACCGCGGTCCGGACCCAGAGGCCGACCTATATGGACCCGGAGCTATAATAAATACATTAATAGGGGATTTTTCGGCGCCTCCCGCTTTTTTAACGCTGATTTGGGTGACTGAAGAGTTTTCGTTTTGGGGGTGGGGGGGAGTCCGTCCGTCAGTCCGACTGACGGACAACTTCTCACTTCAAAAAAGAAGAAGAAATCTAGACCGCAAAAATAATTAAACAAGCGAGTACCTGTTTTTCCTGGCCAAGGACAGGTTCCTTGAACACAACACGAAACAGAAGCATCAATCTCATTACGCCAATCCTGATTGGCTGGTGATATTGACGTCAGCGTCAGGGGAAATCACCCCCTATAAGTAGCTTGCGCCACAACGCATGCGTCATTCAAACACCTCTTCTCGCTTCAGAGCACATCTCGACAGTAGCCGGGCAAGCTTAACGGTCCACAGACTGAACCCAAATACCCATTTCGGTCGACGGGCGCTCGCCGGCTACTCCTTCTGCTTCGCAGGAAGACGGTAGTACTAACACTGTTAGTATTTAAAATCAACCTCGCCCTTCTCTTACCCGAGAAAGTAAGGTAGGTCCGATTTTTTCAAGCTAGCAGCACACCTGTTGCTAGCTCGCTCCCTCTCTACCGACACCACCGTAGCGAGGAAGTTTTCTCTTTTCTCTTCTCCACGGAGGAAGAAAGGATTTAAATAGCATACTGCCACACCAGTCAGTATTCTCCGGGAATAAAAGACCCACACTGTCCTTTTCCCCGGATTAAGGACAAGGTGGTTTTATCTTTTCTCCCGTCCTACCTGTCGAGAGTGGGACCTCTCCACGCCACGAGGCGAACAAGATGGACGCCCCTCTCCCTCACACCAGAGGAGTCAGGGACTCGGTGGCTCGACTCTGCGGCTGCGGGTTGAAGATATCGGGCACAGACACACACCAGGTCTGTTCGTCCTGCCTCGGGCTGGAACACGCCCGAGGCGCTATCAACATCATGCGTACATTGTGTCCGCTTCACTGTTAAGAGCCTCCGCCGAAGGTTAGCTCGACAAGCTAGCCTGTCGGAAGGGGACACCCCCATGTCCACGGACCCGCCGACCGGCAGTCAGGACATGGGGGCGTCCGCCACAGAGAGGGAGCCCCTCTCCGTGTCGGTCTGGGGCTCACTATCTGCTAGGGCTATAGAACCGGAATCCCGCGCCCTGACAGGCCGGGACCCGGTGACGGCAAGACACGCGGGAACGGTTTCCCGCGCTCCACCAAGCTGGGGCTCCCGGTTAGACCTCACCATGGTCTCACCCGCGGAGGATCTCCTCGGGCCTGACTACGAGGAGGACGAAGAGGAGGACGCCCTGGCGTTCCTCCTGTCCGAATCGGATGAACAGGAAGAGGACACCTTCATGTCACCGGCTCAGGCTGCAAAGCCTGAGTCAAGTGCTGCTCTCCCGGGCGATAGCACACCAGCTTCGCCCGGTACGAGCATGGACCTGCAGGCCGTGTGTAAACGCGCTGCGGTCAGACTCAACGTCCCGTGGCCCTAAATGGCCAGGGAGACCTCCGGGTCCCGCTACGAGGGAAAACATCTTCCCCAAGCAGTGGGAAAGAGGAGACAACTCCTTCCAGTCTTCCCGTAGATGTTGGATGAGGTGTCGGTCTCGTGGAGGGACCGGCCCTTCAGCAACAAGGTCCCAATCCAGGGTGCCTCCTCCCTAGACTGCGACGGAATGGAGAAGCTCGGCCTGCTCTACATGCCGCCCATGGAACCGCTGGTAGCAGCTCACCTTATACCAAAGGTGGGCCCATCACCAGGCAGCAACCCCACGTTGCCAGCAAAGTCGGACCGTTTCCAGTCAGCAATGACTGAAAAGGCCTACAAAGCGGCAGCGCTGTCCGCCAGGGCCCTGAACGTGTCCTCGCTGTTAACCGCCTACCAAGCGGAGCTCTGCGAGGACCTGTCGGGTAACCCGGGGGCAGCCACTCTGGACGAGATGGCAGCGGTCACGGACATTTGTCTCCGTGTCCAACGCTGCGCCGTCCAGGCCACGGGCAAAGCGATTGGGATTATGGTGGTGCAGGAAAGAGCGAGATGGCTCAACCTCACCACTCTCCCAGACCGGGAAAAGGAGGATGTGCTGGATATGCCCATCGTTCCCGAGGGAATCTTCGGCTCTGCTCTCGCCTCCATGCAAAGGAGGTGTGAGACGAAGAAGAGGGAGGACGAGGCACTCCACCTCTGCCTCCCTCGTAGGGTCCAGCCGCTGCTCTCGCAGCAGCAGTCCTCTGCCCAAGCTGCCTCGAACTCTGCTCGGTTTAGAACACCGAAGACGCAGAGGTCGCAGCTCACCCCGAGTCCCCAGCCCAGGCTGGAGACAAGGGCAGGCTGGCCTAGAAACTCTCCGGTTCCGGCTGCAGTTCAGGCTCAGCCAACCCGGAATTTCGGCCAACAGTCGAGGAAGAAGAAGCGAGCGGCGTGACAGCCCCTCCTTCTCCCCTCCGTGAATGTGTTCCCGCCGCCTCGAGAGATGCCTAAACACCATCCTCAAGTCTGCACAAACACATGTCACACACTGGTTGATCATTCTGTCATTAAACATTTGCCACTGACGCATCCAGGCTTCAGGCCGAGGGCGCAGCTCAAAAAAATGATGAAAAGAAAATCAATAAAGCCAATAAACAGCCCGCCAATTGTTCCCCTTCTGAGAGCAGCTACGGCATCTCTCAAAAGGCGGATTGTTGACGGGTCTGTGAAGGCACCACCGCCAAGCGCATGCGCAATGCCGGTGGGTATTGTTGATAAGGGGCACCACGGTGTTCAGACACTATAGGGCCCCATAACACAACAAATATAGACTCAGAGAGGAGGAGATGTGACATCCTCACTGGCTTTAAGGAGCACGCAGTGGGAGATGCTCAAATCATCCGCTTGGGTTTTCAAGACAGTAACACGGGGCTACAGACTCCAGTTTGCTGTCACCCCCCCTCGCTTCTCGGGCATTCTGCACTCGCAGGCCTGAGGAGAGTCAGCCCTCATTTTGGAGAATGAGATTCTCTCGCTCCTAGAAAAGAGGGCTATATCTATTGTACCCGCCGAGCAGAGTCAGGGCGGCTTTTATTCCAAGTACTTCCTCGTTCCCAAGCGGGGAGGGAACGGAATTCGGCCAATACTTGATTTAAGGGCTCTGAACAAATATCTTAAAAAATATAAGTTCAGAATGCTCACTCACACATCTCTGCTGCGGCTTGTGCGAAAAGATGACTGGTTTACATCAGTCGACCTGAAAGATGCGTATTTTCACATCCCAGTATATTATCCATACAGGAAATATCTGAGGTTCGCATTTCAGGGGATCTGTTATGAATACAGAGTACTTCCCTTTGGTCTGTCTCTCAGTCCAAGGGTGTTTGTACGGTGTACGGAAGCCACGATAGCCCCGTTGAGACAACAGGGCATTCGCCTGGCGACCTACCTGGACGACTGGCTGCTTCTCGCACAGTCGGAGCAGGAGGCTGTTACGCAGACAAATGTCCTCGTTAAGCACCTGCTCAACCTGGGTTTTGTAATAAATACAGAGAAGAGCATGTTGTGCCCCGCGCAGACTATACTCTTCCTGGGTTTACGCCTGAACTCGGTGCCCTTTACAGCTCGCTTGTCAGCGGAAAGAGTGAAAGCTTTCAGAGCTTGTCTTGCTCTTTTCCAGCTGCGCAAACATTTTCTTTTCAGATCATACTTGCGATTGCTGGGGCTCATGGCGTCAGCCATCCTGGTTGTAAGACTGGGACGCTTACAGATGAGGGAGTTTCAGCGCTGCGTGGCCGCCCTAAAACTAAACCCCGCGCGTCATGGCGCGCGGAGAGTGATGGTTAATGTGAGTTGCGTAAGGGCACTGCGCCACTGGCTGCACCCGACTTTTCTAGTACGAGGTGTGCCCATGGGTGCTGTCCTTTCACGGAAAGTGGTCACCACGGACGCAAGTCTGACAGGTTGGGGAGGTATTTATGAAGGTCGCCCGGTAAGGGGTCTCTGGAGCAGAGACCTCCAGCGGGCGCACATAAATTACCTGGAGCTTTTAGCGGTGTTTCTCACCCTAAGACGCTTTCTGCCTTTCCTCAGGGGACATCACGTCCTCGTGAGGACAGACAATACGACCACAATATCGTATATTAACCGCCAAGGGGGTTTGCGTTCTCTCCAGTTACACACACTGGCGCGCAAACTTATCCTATGGAGCGGTAGACGTCTCCTCTCTCTGAGAGCGACGCACGTACCGGGAGTGATGAACCCCGGGGAAGATCTGCTGTCCAGAGGTGCACCACTTTATGCAGACTGGACTCTATATCCAAGGATTGTGAGCCAGCTGTGGGTGCGTTATGGCAGAGCCGCGGTGGATCTGTTCGCATCAAAAGACAACGCTCAGTGTCGGCTGTTATTTTCGATGCGTGATCAAAATGCACCGTTAGGCGTGGATGCACTCGCGCACGGTTGGCCCCCGGGCCTTCTGTACGCGTTCCCACCCCTGGCTCTGATACCTCCAACTCTGGCCAGAGTGAGAGAGCAACACCACACACTTATTCTGATAGCTCCACACTGGCCAGCTATGTACTGGCTAGCGGAGATATATCAGTTGCTGTGCGGGCAGCCTTGGCAGCTCCCACTATGCAGGGACATACTGTCCAAAGCGGGGGGGGCGATCTTTCACCCACACCCAGAGCGCTTGGCTCTATGGGCCTGGCCCGTGAGCGGTACCATGATCGGGGGTGCTCTGTCATAATGACCAAGCCCCCTGTGTCATGGGCTATCCCTTACAAGGGCAAGCCTATTACTAAGCAACGGCTCTCCCACTGTTGTGTGGAGGCGATTGCTGTGGGGCCCGTACAAGTCAGAGCTCGCAGGCACCCTCGGGTTCGCGAGTTTTCTCTTGACTCAGGGTCTGGTGGCATCCTGGGCTCTGTTCAGGATGTCCTCCTTTCAAGACATTGGTGCAAGCGGCGAGCTGCTCACTTGTGTCCGCCTTTTAACAGTCTGGGCGTTCTACTCCCAGGTTGACTCAAGCAGTGCTGGGCACCTGGTTGAGTCGGAGTCCTACCTGTTAAAATTCTGATCAGTTGGCGATTTTCGAAATAAGCTCGTCTGGCAATACGGGAGCTACAATATCCCATAGTGAGACATCGGACGGAGTGTTATGAATGAGAACTATAGGTTACTTACGTAACCCCAGCCTCAGAGTAACATGAAGTGAGATGTCTCACCAGACGGCCCTCCTTGCTATGGTGAAGCGAGAAGAGGTGCTTATTTTGAATGACGCATGCGTTGTGGCGCAAGCTACTTATAGGGAGTGATTTCCCCTGACGCTGACGTCAAGATCACCAGCCAATCAGGATTGGCGTAATGAGATTGATGCTTCTGTTTGCTCCGCGATGAGACATCTCACTTCATGTTATTCTGAGGCTTGGGGTTACGTAAGTAACCTATAGTTTTCGTGGCTGTGTCTTTAGTTGTAAACACAGTGGCGATCTGTTGTTATTAGCATCTGGTTAGCTAGCTATGCTAACGGATTTAAAGAGCTTTTCTACAACCAGGTGGAAGAGAGCTCTCTCCTGAGAGGCTCAAATAACCTCAGCTCAGTGAGGTTAAGACACACCTTGATATGATCATTAGTTATTAATGAGACAGTAGAGACTAAATAAAAAACAGGTATAAAATACTATATGACAGTAACAAAAAAGTTGTTAAAAAAATAACAAGAATACACTTTAAAAGGGGAGTGATTTGTAAAATATCCAAAAAGAAAAATCTGTTTACAGTTCTGTTTCATATGGGTGTTGAAAGATATATCCATAGATCTCCTCATGTTGCTCTCAAAGTGCACCAGATTGATGCTTAGGTTAGGTCCCCCCCCCCCCCCCCCACACTTAAATCATGTTCACATGGATAGGATACTAAATACATTTGCACACATCTTGTGGTGTCCATATCTTTGTTTTGGTGGTCATGCCACAACCGTGCACGTGCATGCATACGTGAGTCATCGTAAGATATCTGGATTGGTTGCTTTTTTTTTGCACAGCATGAAAGAAAGGCCAAATGAATGGGCTGTGATTTTAGTTTTTTTAAGCAGAGGTTGAGTTCAATCATTTGTACGACCCTCGGAGGATGTTGTAAAAATGTAAAGGAAAAAGGTTCCCCACCCCTGCTGTAAATAATAATAAAAACCCTTGATTTATAACTTAACATCTCTGTCTCATATTGATCTGAGTATATTATAAAGAATAGCCAGTTAATTGAAGCATTATAGCACAGGCCTTTGTCAGATGGTATATTACGCTGTTTTTTTTCTGCTTTGAATAGTTCTCTCTTTTTTCACCATACCTGTGTTTGCATCACTGTAACCAATGATCACCTGCATGTGTATGAGAATGGCCCTGACACCATTTCAACCCAGATTTACAAACTCCTGGCAGGACAAGCTCGAGCTCAATTCTCGCACTGAATTTAAACAAAGTGAGTGAGGGACTGCAATATAAGAGGGAAAGAAAGAGAAACTTTAAAACGGTTCAATTGTTATGATGTTTAAAGACTGATATTTTTATATAATCGTCTGAAACTGTTAAGTCATGATGTGAAACGGTTAACAAAGAAAAAGGAAAACTCAAGCTGCTGCTACACTTTTAAGATGCACATATTCAAAAGCTATTTTATTTATTTTCTCTATTTCATTTTAAATGCAGCCCGAGAGGAACATTACACATATCCACAGTATTTACTGTATATCTGTATAGTTCAATGCTAATTGACAATAAATAGTTGTTTTTGAATTGTACTTTCTTCATTTGATATATATCACACTAATTCATAAAGCAACTTAGACATTTTGATGTTCCGGACCTTTGCATGGGGAGATTTTCTCTAACTGGACCTTGTTGAATTTTAGTTGAATACCCCTGCTCTAAAGCGTACACTTTCACAACAGAATGTGTTTAGACAGAATCATGATGCACAATGTTGGAGTTTTCCGACTGATAAGAGGACGAAGATTTGGCTGTTTTCCTGTTGCTCAGGTAAGACCGTGCTGGCAGGGATTTCTATAAAAAAAAAAACCTTCAAATGCTATTGTGAAAATATGTTATTTTCTTGAATTATTATTTTTTTTACTTTTCCACATCAGTCTGTTAAGGTGTAGTCCTACTTCCCTTCTGCTTCGGCATGTTGTCTCTCCCATTGTGGGAAGAAGAGAAAGCGTGGGAGGGTTGAAGAGGAAGAGCAGGCTGTGAAAATGATGAATGAGATGATGGCACACTGACCTAGTAACGCTGCAGTGCCGATGGCAGCAGGGATGAGCTGCCTTACTACTATGCCTCTGTTTGACACATACACACACACACACACACACACACACACACACACACACACACACACACACACACACACACACACACACACACACACACACACACACACACACACACACACACACACACACACACACACACAAACACACACATACGTCCCTGCCCAGCCCCTATATCTGCTTTACTCATCAACGCTTTCTCAACTTCTTAACCCCTCACCCTCTCCTTTCGCTTGACTCGCCATCTGTTTAATCCCTCGCTGCCGTCTTACCTGGCTCGTGTGTTATGACCACAGATGGAAACAAAGTACTGCTGGGTGAATTTGTAATGGCCCGAGTGTTGATGCCAGAAACACACACAAGCAGAGGCAAAACTGAGAGAAATAATGTATGATGAGGAAGAAAAAATTGAGTTTGTCGGGAAGATGGTGAGGGTAAAGGTTAAAAGGAAACCACGCTTCATTTCCCTGCGGTCACAGAGGTTGAGAGCCTCAACTGCTTAAATTGTGGGAGGCCAAGTCATCTTAAATAAACAAGCCCCAGATGATAAGGCAAACAAAAACAAGGCCAAAGCCATATCCTCTTCCATTGGGTTCCCACCAAACCACGCCCCCCCCTAGTAACATCAGCCGGAGACATTGATAGAACCAGTAGTTGCCATGGTAACCAGCTATGTGGCATGTCTGCACACACGCAAATATGTTGGGAGGATGTGTCACGTCATATCTACCACCTTCGGCACAGAAATACAGAACGGGGGGGTTGGGGGGGTGAGTGTGAGGGAAGGCTACACACATCAACATTGTTAATGTTGGTTTTTTGGGAGGATGAAACTCCTCCGTAATGCAAACAACTATTTTATCAATGAGGCGAGTCAAACATGCAAGCTTGGATAATCATCGGACATCCAGCTACTATCCCTCTCTCCTCTTCTTTTTACTGAGAGCCAGAAGACTCAGATAGACAGATACATCTGCACACAAGCCCCCGGCCAAGATGGCTGCCATGTGCAAGCTTTGTGGTTGCCTGCCGGTCATGGCCTTTTTGCAGTCAATAAGCCAGTTGATCGAATTAATTAGCATTACAAAGGGCTTTCTTTTAAGTCTACCCTATTCATGGCTGCAAAGAGGGCTGTGCACCCGATTCTCCTTGTAATTAGGTGCTTGGCAATACAAATGAGATGTTTACACCAGACTTAGGCCCCGGCCACACAAGGACGAAAACGGTCATTTGCGTTACTGTTTAGTGTCATATAGACCGTTCGCCACACGAGGACGACCGAATACGGCATTAAACGACTGCGGAAACGATAACGGGTCCCAAGGTGGATAGAACGGCATACGCAACGCTCTGGGGGGTCAAACGGCTCCGTGTGTACGCCCTATACGATCATTTTCTGATAATGATGAGGCAATAGCCCCGCCTCCCCACCTCTGCTGCTCACCCCCGCGTCAAAGTAAACTGCACACTGAATTCAGATTATTTATCTTTCTCTCGATATGGACATAAACGCGAGTGAAGTCTAATCTGACAGGACGGAGACACCTCTCAAACTACCTTATAAATATGTTTATTTTTACTGTCGGCCGGGTCACTCATTACTGGATCAGCTGCTGCATGAAACAGACGCTGTCCGAAGATAGGGAGGAAAAAGAGAGGCTCCATGTATTTTATTATTATATAGAGTCGTTATTCATTTGTTTTAAAGCTCAATAAATAACAAAGAAGATCTTTGACCGGCACTTTTATAATTTTGTCGGAAGATTTAAATTTTAATTCACGTTGACTGGCGAAAAACTCTGCCCGGTTCCCTCGGCCCCCACCGCGGAGAATAAACAGAAGGGCAACCATGACAACCATGCTTCTTCGCTGTTTTTGTGGAGGATGTTATAGCGCCACGTACAGGCTCCTGCATATGTACTGCAGCTTCTCCAGCGGTTGGAGCTAAACGGAGCTGTCTCGTGTGGACAGACACTATCCGGTGAATATTGCGTGTGGACGGAAGCTTTTTTGCGATTGCGTTTGCGTTAATCCTATGCGTTTAGCCGTTTTCGTCCTTGTGTGGTCGGGGCATGAATCAGACAAGTAAAATAAAATGTACTTCTTTGCTAGGATACACATTCTGAACATTTTGAAATGCAATTCCTTTAACAAATGGTTTTGTCGCTATATTTTTATCCACTTTCTAGCAATCTTTTTTCTCTAAAATATTTCTCATAAGGTTTGGAGGTATTTGGGCTGCGCAAAACCATAGGAAACACACAGGAAGCCTGCAGTCTTGTTTGTGTGATTGTGTATGCATGAATTGCCGAGTAACCCTGGGAAATTACATATTCATCATGCTGATATGCTCAAGTAATCTGTTCAAGGTGACTGTCTCAAAGATAACTTATCTTCCCCTGAAGCAAAAGGAACCCCAGAGACATGTTTCTGATTCCTCTCCCTTGCTCTCAGCCTCCTCTCTCCTTTTGCCTCTCTTTCTACTTGTGATGCTCATCAGTTGGCTCGCTGAGAGAGAGACAATGAAGGCTTTAAGCAGGATTTGAGAGCTCATCCTGTGTCAGGGCATGCAAAATGGGCATCTACACAAACGTGGGCATTGACTAGCTTGGAGGGAGAAAAGTGTGTGAAGAGGAGAAGAAGCACCATGTTAAACGTGACACAAATAACAGATTGTGTCATTTTCACAGTGCGTGTAATGCAAGTTTGTAAGACTTTTAAAAACTCACACAATTAAAGCTGTGTCTGCACTTATGTAGAATATGTTTCTACAACACTATTCTTCACAAGAGTAAAATTAGAAAAAATCATACCAACCTCACCCTACACTAAATGTGGCTGCGGCCAAAAGACAGTTAGCTTAGATTAGCTTAGCACAAAGGCTGAAATGGGTAAAACAGCTAGCCTGCCTCTAACAAAAGGGTAACACATCGACCAATAACCCTAAAACTGATCAAATAACTAGTTAGATATTGCTTTTAATCGTCTAAAAAAACTGAAGTGTAAAAACACTGTTAGCTGTTTATTGTTGTTATACAAAGCTAAGCTAATCAGCTGCTGCTAAGGCTGGAGCCACACAGAGACGATAACGAAAACGAACCGAATTCGATATCAAAAAAGTATTCCGTCCACACGAGACAGCTCGACCCGCTGGAGACGCTGTACAGGTGTCGGCAACAGGCGGACCGCGGTCCGGATCCGGACCCAGACGCCGACCTATACGGACCCGGAGCTATAATCAATACATTAATAGGGAATATTTGGGCGCCTCCCGCTTTTTTAACGCTGATTTGGGTAACTTGTGTAATTCGTGGAGAACCGAAGAGTTTTCGTTTTGGGGATGGGGAGTCCGTCCGTCAGTCACTTCAAAAAAGAAGAAGAAATCTAGACCGCAAAAATAATTAAACAAGCGAGTACCTGTTTTTCCTGGCCAAGGACAGGTTCCTTGAACACAACACGAGCGTAACGTGTCTTCACGTGGTATGTCTCGTCTGAAAGAAGTGCTGACAGAGAGCACCGGAACGCCGCTCCAGCCCTTCAAATATTGCAGTACCCATAAGGAGCCGTACACATGCCACAGTGTTTACGTGGCTGTGTCTTTAGTTGTAAGCACAGTGGCGATCTGCTGTTATTAGCATCTGGTTAGCTAGCTATGCTAACGAATTTAAAGGAATGGTCCACTCATTAGATAATTAATCAAAACTTCAGTATTTAGTGAAACATTATGTTTAAACCATACCCTGAAGAAATCAGCGATATTCCCCGGTAAATAATGATTTTATAGCTCTTTTTTATCAAAACCTTTATATTCCGTCTGGCCGCCGCCATTTTTGCCATTTTCAGTAGTCACGTGATGGTCGTGACGTCATCCATGCGTTCACTTTGTCAACACACGGAAACATGGCTGAATATTTGAGTTCGGACTCGTCAGCAGAGGAAGAAGTTTTGATGTTTTATCAGTATGACAATACGACACCCTCTGTCCGTAGACCCTCACATCGTACAAGGAAAAACTTCCGAAGAAAACCCCCAGTTTAAAGGGAACATGGGAGAAACCTCAGGGAGAGCAACAGAGGAGGGATCCCTCTCCCAGGACAGACAGACGTGCAATAGATGCCGTGTGTAAATTGAAGAGATAATACATTTGCAACATAGGTAGTCCAGATGTTTGGAAATGCATGTGTGTATAATAGGAAGATGATATAAGATACTATATGTATGCATGTAGTACCACCCTTGATAGCGATTCCCTCTCTAGTTTAGCATACTCAGCTTCGTTGTCCCTGGCCATAGAATCACGATGTTATGGGGCCGGAAAAAACTGGGGGAAAATACACACTAGTCGGTACTACGCTATATGGAAAGGCCACCAAAAACTGTCCTGGCCTGGACGCTAAAGGACGTTAAAACGGGGCTAGCCGCTGCAATGGAAATGCGCTATAACATACCTTATTCTTACTCCGAGCACTACTTCTGCTCCTCCGTCGCTTCACACTTGCAGAGGGCGATTTCTCAACTGGCCGAACTGGTGTCCTGGTCGGTGATGACACCAGAAAGACCGATGGTACTGCATCTCCATTAAGTAATGGTTGTTCCATAAATCCCATGTTATGTTTTATCATACTCTCAGAGTAGTCGTCCGGAAATTTGAAATGTTCGCTGCATACATGAGCCTGTGAATCTTTCGGTTTAGGCCGGCCACATTTCGCTAGCCACTGCCTCTGAATGTACTTCTTACGCTTACCTTTTGGCAACAGATGGAACTAAGCATTCCGTGGCAGAATTGTGGCAATATTTCGCGATACAGTGAGGCATATTTGAAGAGAGAAACTACAGTAAATAACATGGAGATTAACGTGTCTTCGAAAACCAAACGCATGGTTTACGTCACGTCCGGAAAATGGCGGCGCCCACAGTGTTGATGTTATTTCGGTATATAATCAGTTTAAAATCACTGATAATGTCATCGGATTAAAAAAAAAAAAAGAAAGACTGGCAGAGACTGGTCTGTTTTATCGGATGATAATTATTTAAAAATGAGTGTCATGAGCATACCATTCCTTTAAAGAGCTTTTCTACAACCAGGTGGAAGAGAGCTCTCTCCTGAGAGGCTCAAATAACCTCAGCTCAGTGAGGTTAAGGGCAGGCACACCTTGATATGATCATTATAGTTATTAATGAGACTAGATGAAAAACAGGTATAAAATACTATATGACAGTAACAACAAAGTTGTTAAAAATAACAAGAATAGAGTTTAAAAGGGGAGTGATTTGTAAAATATCCAAAAAGAAAAATCTGTTTACAGTTCTGTTTCATATGGGTGTTGAAAGATGTATCCATAGATCTCTTCATGTTGCTCTCAAAGTGCACCAGATTGATGCTTTTAACTTCAATATTCAATATTCCCGGGGGAGCATGCCCCCGGACACCCCTAGAGGAGGTTAGGTCCCCCCCCCTTAAATTATGTTTACATGGTCATGGATAGGATACTAAATACATTTGCACACATCTTGAGTCCATATCTTTCTGTTTTGGTGGTCATACCACAACCGTGCACATGCATGCATCATGGTGAGATATCTGGATTAAGAGGTTGCTTTTTCTTTGCACAGCATGAAAGAAAGGCCAAATGAATGGGCTGTGATTTTAGTTTTTTTAAGCAAAGGTTGAGTTCAATCATTTGTATGGCCCTCGGAGGATCCCCCCCACCCCTGCTGTAAATAATAATAAAAACCCTTGATTTATAACTTAACACCTCTGTCTCCTATTGATCTGAGTATATTATAAAAAATAGCCAGTTAATTGAAGCATTATAGCACAGGCCTTTGTCAGATGGTATATTACGCAGTTTTTTTCTGCTTCGAATAGTTCTCTCTTTTTTCACCATACCTGTGTTTGCATCACTGTAACCAATGATCACCTGCATGTGTATGAGAATGGCCCTGACACAATTTCAGCCCAGATTTACAAACTCCTGACAGAACAAGCTCGAGCTCAATTCTCGCACTGAATTAAAAAAAAGTGAGTGAGGGACTGCAATATAAGAGGGAAAGAAAGAGAAACTTTAAACTGTTCAATTGTTATGATGTGTAAAGACTGATATTGTTCTATAATCGTCTGAAACTGTTAAGTCATGATGTGAAACGGTTAACAAAGAAAAAGGAAAACTCAAGCTGCTGCTACACTTTATTGTATTTATCTAAAATTAAGCACTTTTAAGATGCACATATTTTCAAAAGCTATTTTATTTATTTTCTCTATTTTATTTGTAAATGCATCCCGAGAGGAACATTACACATAGCCACAGTATTTTACTATATCTGTATAGTTCAATGTTAATAGACAATAAATATTGTTGTTTTCGTACTTTCTTTATTTGATTGGTAGTCAGTTGTTGATTACATGCAGATATTGATAAAGCTACAGGTCACTTCAATATATATCACACTAATTCATAAAGCAACTTAGACATGTTGATGTTCCGGATGCATGGGGACATTTTCTCTAACTGGACCTCGTTGAATTTTAGTTGAATACCCCTGCTGTAGTACATATGCCGGGCCCGGGCCTAAGTGGCGGCCTGTACTTCCGCCACAAAATACACCAAAAGCAGCAAAGAAGACCCCCTGAGCATGGTTGCCTGGTTGCCCTTCTGTTTATTCTCCGTGGTGGATTTGTAGTTCATGTAGTTCTCCATGTCCACTTGTTGCTGATGGTTGTGGTAGAGGAGCTGTAAATTTAGCTCTAACATCTGTGGCATGGTCAGTAGCAGTAGCAGTAGCTACTGACCATGCTACAGCAGTGAGCAGCAGTGGTGGGGAGAGGCGGGGCTGTTGCGTCATCGTTATCAGGACATTATCGTATAGGGCGTAGACACGGAGCCGTTTGGCCCCCCAGAGCGTTGCGTCCGCAGATCTACCCACCTTGGGACCCGTTATCGTTATCTGCGTTTCCCTGCCGGCCTTGTGTGGCCGAACCGTCTATAAGAACTGTAGCGGGATACGACCCGTTTCATCTCCGTGTGGCTGCAGCCTAACTCTGTAGGTTTTGGGTGATAAACCTGAGGTTAACCAAGTGTCTCAATAGAGACTTGGAAGCCCTGCTGGGAAGAAATCTCTTTCTTGTGCTGATCAAACCAGGAACATCCCTTTGAAATCTGACAACCTTAATGTATAGATCTCATCCGAATGAAGGCCCGAGTCAGACGTCCCACATCAGAGAGCGAAGAGGAATTCCAAAGCCATGATTGTGCTATGCATGCGCTAGATGGTGAGATGTGGAGGTTTAAAACATATTTCAAACATGTTGTTCTCTTTCTTGACTCAGTTTAGGAGAATGTAGTGAGGGTGGTTGGCTAGCAGGATGTGGGGGGTGCAGATTCGGAACCCCTGAGGGTGTATTCCACTGTGGGAAGCTCAGCCCACTGAATAGATGGAGATCATTCTCTGGGTGGCGTTATGCATGCCTTGCATACCACTGCTGTGACATGTTTGTGTGTCTCTGTGGGTGGAGGGGGTCGTTCTGTGTGCCATCGGATTGGTGGAAACAATGACAGAAAGACGAAGAGAGAGAGAGAGAGAGAGAGAGAGAGAGAGAGCTATAAAGCGGAGCCTCAGAAGAACACTTTAATAAGAGGATATCATACATTCCACTTGATGAAGTCCCATAAAGATGACAAGCGGCAGAGCGCCATTTTGTTAACACAGGTTCATTTGTGGGATAAATGGGGGCCTTGTCGGTGGCAAAGAAGGGATAATTTGGTTAAAGCTACCACAATTAAGAGTAATGGCTTGAAAACAAGGCATCTGGCGTATAGAGCATATGACCCTGTGTTGATGACTGTTTTATTGACACCATAATGGGAAAACAATACC
The DNA here is from genome assembly GCF_902827115.2 of Pseudochaenichthys georgianus. NCBI lineage: Eukaryota > Metazoa > Chordata > Actinopteri > Perciformes > Channichthyidae > Pseudochaenichthys > Pseudochaenichthys georgianus. The sequence continues at coordinate 21,659,674 of NC_047524.1, forward strand.
TTACATTTACATTACAATTATTCTATAAATCCACTGGTGAGCACAGCATGCACACCATAAACGTGTTTTAGCATCTGATTAGTGGTTTCTAGACCACAAAGGGAAATAAAAAATACTTCTGAGTTTTTTATGGCTTTTTTCTTGGAATATACCAGAGAGTTTTGCCTCTACAAGTCTTTAAGAAAAATCAGCAAATCTTGGAAGGAAATATTATCGAATTGCTCACCTCTCTAAGAAATACCTCAGATAAGGGGTTGCAAACAGACTCTTTACATGCTCTGCTAGTGATTATTCTAAACTCATGTTTTCCAGACTCCATTCACAGATTCACCCCTGCTTATGAAGATAATGTAAACGTATTATCATGTATAATACAGTCTTTCACAGTTTCAATGATTTCATCTGTTTATTTTATTCTTGCAGAGATCACAGTTTATCCCAAAAATCCGTTAATGGCCACCGAAGGATTTTGAGTGACAGGCCTGGCTTTCCAAGAGTAACCTTGTTACATAACACATGGCCAGCTCTGCGCTCTGTGGAGACCTTGCGATGGCACTGGGGCTACTTTGTCACCGACACAGACAGGGCATCAGTGAATCAGCCTGTCAGACAGTAATGAGGTCTCTTGGCCAGACGTGCAAATCCCACAATCGCAGCAATGACACTGCACTATTTGGGAGTCCAAAGCTCCTCTTGTGATCAGCAAGGTCAGGGGTTATATGTTTTAAGCTGAGTTATGAAGACTGGCCAGTCATCAAGAAAAAAGCCATACAAAAACTCAGAAGTATTTTTTATTTCCCTTTGTGGTCTAGAAACCACTAGATGCTAAAACACGTTTATGGTGTGCATGCTGTGCTCACCAGTGGATTTATAGAATAATTGTAATGTAAATGTAAGGTATTGTTTTCCCATTATGGTGTCAATAAAACACTGTTATACATCATGATAACGAGATAGTACATCTCAAGGGGGGGTTTATCCCAATAAATAAAATGTCTATATGTATTCTTCTCTATCATTATGAAGCTTAATCGGAGTAAATTGCCTGTGACCTGTAGGAGCTCAGGTTCTGGCAACAAGTGGGGATCAAGCAAATGAACAACGTTAAAAAAGATTGCAGACGTGAAACAGTGGGGAAAGTATTGCTGAACATCCAGCTGAGCAGCAGACTGTTGCAGTGACACAGGGCGAAGGAAGCCCATCCCCCGGCTGCATATTGGACAGAGCTCGGCTGCCACGCCCATGGGAGGAGACTCCGGTCGATTTTGAGGCGCGGTTGAAATACTCAGCCTCATCACTCACCGACATCCTTTAATTTGAGCTCAGCCGCCGTGGGGTCCACACAGACTGAAGGAGGATCTTCTCGTTTCCAAATCTACACAGCGAGAAGGAGATCTGGTCGGATTTTTCACTTCATTGGCAAGATCTTACCCATCCTACTGCTGGATCTTTAAATCTCAAAAACTTCGAGGTTTTTCTTTTTTGTTCAAAACATCTAAAGGAGAAAAATGGGAGCCCAGTTGTCCAAGGGTGGAGTAGCTGCTGAGGGGAAAGCCGTCGTCGCCGACCCTGCTGCTGCCAAAGCCAACGGCCAGGTGAGTAAAGCAGGCCTGACAAGCCGAGCATCAGTGGGGAGCCACATGGCACCCAACGCCCACCGGCAGCATGAGTGCCACGGCGGGGCTCGTGGTAGCGATGGGTGCCGAGCTGTTGCTCTTTCAGACTTTGAGCGGAACCAGTCCTCTGTTAGCAAAGCGACTTTAGAGCAGAGTTTGAATTAACTATAACAGGTTGTCTGAACCCGGGGGACCTCCAGTAGAGAGCTACCGCCCGGAGGCTACGCTCGTGCCCGCTCAGCGCGCGCCAGACCAGCCTTTTGTTAATTTCGTCTGTCGGTCTCAGGGGGGCCATTTACCCGCACATTTGATGCAGGGAAGGCAGGTTCGGGTCGAAATGTGTGTTCGGACCGTGTTCTCTCTCATGAGTTGACTGTAGCCGGGGAGGTAGTCGCTGTTCACGTCGAACAAAAGAGCGAGTCGCTGAGAGGCTGAAAAATGCTCTCTGCTGGAGGGGCATTTTGCGGAGTTGCAACAAAGCGCGAAGAGGTCTAACCCCATATTTGAAATATGTATGCGTTTGCTGTCAATTACATTCCGCTTGGTTAAACTCGGAGGGCAAAAAGCCCCGATACGATCGACGAATTACTGATTATTAGAGAGTTAATCGAGTCGCTTATTTTAGTCTGACCCTAAATCAGAAGATGAATTATGGGATTGAAGAATAAAAACGTTCATCGGTTGATGCTCCCGCTTTATAGACCCTCCCCCCTCCCCTCATTATAAGTGCAGTAGATGAATTGAATATGACTCTTGGCTCTGACAGTGGCTTTGTCTGCGCTGCCTGTATAGTGGGCATATTGAGCTGCAGCTCGGATGAGAGCAGGTTTCACGGGGATTCCTTTGTTCCTCAACTGGCTGGCTGTGTTGACGTTCAGATGCAGCACTACTGCCCCCATGTGTCTGCTCGGAGTCATACAAACAGCTGTTGAATTCCCCCTCTCTAAACTACTGTCATGGCAAGCAGCTTTCCTCAAGTATAACACGGATTAGCTATTGGAGTAAATGGGCTAATGCTAATCTGTCATATGCCAGATCTCTTTAGATTTATTTTTGAATGTTTTACAGTTGACCAGTTTATCCATCTGTATGTTTTGGAGATTTTCCATCCCCAGGGGCAATGTGTTGGTTTGACCCAGTTTGATTATGTGAACCTACAACTAATGAGACTTTTTCTTTGCAGGAGAACGGCCATGTTAAAACCAACGGCGATGTGTCAGCCAAACCCGGCGAGGAAGTGGCTGCTGCTGAAGGAACTGGAACAGCCGAGCCAGCCAAGGAGGGAGAAAATGGCACCGGGGACGCCATCGAACCCGCTCCTGCCGCCGAGGGTGATGCCGCCAAAGCAGAAGGTGATGCCGCCAAGGAGTGCAAGAAGAAGAAGAAGTTCTCCCTGAAGAACTCCTTCAAATTCAAGGGTATCTCGCTGAAGAAGACCAAGAAGGGCAGCGAGGAGGCCAAGGAGGAGGTGGCCTCCCCCACGACCGAGGAGAAGCCAGAGGAGAACGGCCACGCAGCCAAGGAAACCAAAGAGCAGACGCCGGCCGCCGAGGCCAAAGAGGAGGAGGTCGCTGCCCCCGCTGCTGAGGCTGCACCCGAGGGAGAGGCCAAGGCTGCAGAGGAGGCCCCCACCACAGAGGCTGCCCCCGCCGAGGAGGCCGCCGCCCCCCCCGCCGAGGACACGACACCTGCAGCCTCTGAGGGCGAGGCCAAGGCAGAGTGACTGCGCCCCGCCACAGCACCTGAACTGATTTTCCAAGATTAAAGTATATAAATATATATATGAGAGACTTGTGCCACGTTCTTAAAGTTATAAACAAAACTAGAAGAGAAGACAAAGGATATATCACGTTTGCTGATTCAACCACCAGTTCACTGCCTTTTTATTAGTTCTTCGACAGACGGAATCTCACCGGGCCCTCTCATGATGAAAGCGTCGGCGTGTGTCGCCCCCTCATGGTACACACAGGGACAGGCGTGTGGCAAAGGTAATGGATTGGATGTGGAGCGAATCAGGAATACTGACTTATTTTCCCAATTCATGGAGAAGCATCCTTTTTAACAGCGTGGCAGCCCTATAACATTTTGTTTTTCTTTCTCATCTTTTTGGGATCTAAAAAATTGTCACTGTTGCGGATCGAGGCAGACCATCTCCTTCACTCAAAATGACTGTTATATGGACACATAAACCTTTCAAAAGATCTCATTAACTTTTAGAATTCTACATTCCTTTGTTTTAGCCCCAAATTTCAAGTATTTTGTCATGTATAGAAAAGTAAAAACCGAGGAAGGGGAGATGGAAAAAGAGCAATGTCTTTGTTCGTGCTTTTTGATTATTTTTCTGGCTAAAACCACATTCAAGCTTCTTGAGCATTGCAGTGTTCACATTTCAGAGTTTATGATGTTGGGGTTGTGTACAAAATGTGAGCTTTTTATCTGCAAACTGTCTCTGTAAATATGTTTTGGCCAATATTTTTGGTTCTCTTTTTATTTTGCTATCGTTTGAGGATGTTAATGGTTTTATTGTAACTTTTAATAAGGGTAAATAAATGTTCGATCCCCTCTGTCTGTGTCTCGCCTTGTGATTCCCACCTCAGGACACACTGAAGAAGCTGCGTCATACTATTTGTAAAGTACAATCATTACATCACACAAATACAAAACCGGTTGTATGAATAAATTAGGGATTTAAAAAGCCAAATTGCCTTTCATGAAAATACATTTGAATACACCAGTGTGTAATACACATTACTTGGATTAAATTAGAAGTATAAACAAGCTTTATATAGTTAATTTGGCTAGATTATGAAAGTTAAAATGTAGCTTCTTAGGAAAGGAACACAAAGAATAGTAAACATAGGTTGCATAGGCCTGAGTCATACTTATCCTACATTTAAGGTCTTGCCTCCACCAATTTTGTTTATTACTCTGACATATAAATGATTACGATGGCTACACATTTTTGCAGATGAATCTATACACATACATTTTCACAAGAGCCTCTTAACAGAAGAAAAAAGCTTTGAATAAAAATAAACCTCTGATCCAAACAATCAATCAATCAATCAATCAATGTTTATTTATATAGCCCAATATCACAAATGTTACATTTGTCTCAGTGGTCTTCACAGTGTGTACAGAATATCAGTATGACAATACGACACCCTCTGTCCTTAGACCCTCACATCGTACAAGGAAAAACTTCCAAAGAAAACCCAGTTTAAAGGGAAAAATGGGAGAAACCTCAGGGAGAGCACAGAGGAGGGATCCCTCTCCCAGGACGGACAGACGTGCAATAGATGCCGTGTGTAAATTGAAAAGATAATACATTTGCAACATAGGTAGTCCAAATGTTTGGAAATGCATGTGTGTATAATAGGAAGATGAATCCACGAGGATATCCATCCAGGACCTATGATCCAGGACCACAGCCACGACTCAAGATCCAGCGCTCGCGATCCAGGACACAGGACCGCAGGATCATCCATGACTCCGGATCCCAGCGTATATAGACACCAAAAAGAAAGACATTTGGGGAAGCTGGGTTAATCGGAACATGAGTGTACACGGGTATAGACAGAGAGAAGGAAGAAGTAGATGTCCCCCCGACAACTAAGCCTATATCAGCAAAACTAGGGGCTGAATCTAATCAGCCCTAACTATAAGCTTTATCAAAAAGGAAGGTCTTAAGCGCACTCAACGGATTTGCGGGCGCACAACTGCAGGCCCTGACACACCTGAACCGTTGCCTTTTATTACATTTGTCAACAACCTTCACATTACTGTATTAGGCTAGTTGAGGGCAATAATATTAAGTTGAACCAACATTTGTTTTAATTAAACTTAACGGTCCCATGACATGGCCATTTCTACTGATCATAGTTCTATTGTTGAGGTCTACTAGAATAGTTTTATATTGTGCAATTTTCCAAACTCACATTGGTTTCTCATACAGCATCTCTGTATAGTATGTGTATTCACTGAATTTCACTCTGTCCTAAACGCCTTGTTGGAGCTTCTGCCCCCCCCTCCCTATGAGCCCACTCTTTTCTGATGAGTCCACCACTGTTATAGAGGGACATCAGTGTTTGTGTTACAATGGCGTTTGTTAGCAACCAGAAAATGACACCAGTAATGACGAACAGATGAGAATGCTGCGTGGGGTCTGGGTGATACAAATCTACATAACACACAAGGGGACGGGTAATAACCGGAAAAGCATGTCATGGGACCTTTAATATTAATAACTTAATACAGTTATGTGAAATGTGTTGACAAAATACATTTAATTAAGGTCAGCGTTTCAGTTTTTTCAGTGTAAATCTAGCACGGCATGAATAGAGTTAATAGGATTTCTTCCTTAATTAATTATGGCAACACACTACCTGACCTGTGGTCATCAGATGCTTAAATAATTAAATATGAGATGCTTAAAATAGCTCATGATATTTGTCGGTCCATGGCTCCCTGTGGTGCCAGAAATAGAATGGTATGTAATTATTTGCTTTATAGAAAGCACATTAGCCAAACTTAGCTTGTTTGGCTTAGGTGTTTTATTGAGCTGTAGAAGCAGGTTTTGGTATAAATAACAGTCTTGCAACACATAAAGGTGAGTGTGTCAATGTCTATCATAATTTAAAGTGGGCTGAAATAAGGTTGACACCTGTAAATATTATAATAAAATCTACTTTATGTTGAATTATTACAAGCCTCTATTTAAAAACTCGTTTTTTGTGTTTCGTTTTTTTTAGTCGTTAGTAAGACAACATGGCATTATTATTAAAATACCATATCATATTGTAGTCATGTCATATTGAATTCAGTGGATTTGTCTTAAGATCAGTTTTAAATAAATAATGCCATTGTATTGACATGACATAAATAATGTCATTGTATTGATGCCATGATTTAAAAAAACTATTTAGGTCATATTTGTTTCATATTTGTTTATTTTATGGCATAGCCTACTATACTATAAAGCTGTTATTTTTTTAAACACCATGCAATTTGTTATGACATACTATAGCACAACTTTTTTTGCAAACTATATTAGTACTTTTAATGGCATTTATATTTCATTTTGGCATAGTATATGATAGTATAAGTATATATAAGATATTTTCAAATGTGTATTAAATGACACTTTTTCTTTAAATGTTCACCACATAATGAAATATTAAGTAATACGTTTTAGTTGATATTTTTGAATAATTTTTACTCTAAGAGTTGTAGTTTTTCACAATGAACACATGAGAGCAGTAACTACTCACTCTGGTCCCACTTCACCAGACTAACGTCTCTGGTAGCAAACTAATCAAATTAAATGACCATGTGTGTTTGTAATTTGGCTACCCCAAAGTTAATTGTATATCATAACTTTAGAGTTATCATGCACATTAGCATACCTGTTTGCATGCCTCCTCGTCACCAAACCCACTGATTAAGTAATGCTAACATTAAAGCAGCATGTGTTATGTGTGTGTGTGTGTGTGTGTGTGTGTGTGTGTGTGTGTGTGTGTGTGTGTGTGTGTGTGTGTGTGTGTGTGTGTGTGTGTTTGTATACCAAAAACAAAAACATTTAAAAGAATGAATAATACAATTACAACTAACGTTGGTGAAGCTGCAGTCTGACACGCAGTACAGGGAAATTAGACAGGGGTTGGTCAATTATAATACAGATATGATAGAAAATAGTGTGTCAATCTTAAATTGCCTTTCTTCCTTTCTTTCTCTCTCTTTATTTATTTCTTTCTCTGATTTTTCTTTCTTTCTTTACAGTCACAGTTTTCAGAAAAGATAAAGCCATAACTCACATCACATTCCGATACAGTAGGTGGCGCTATCTGACTTTTAGTGTGATTTATACCCGCCAGTTAGTCCCACGAAGAAGAAGAAGAAGAAGAAGAAGAAGAGAAGTTGTGTGCGTGTGTTTTCTGCAGAAGTCCAGCATTAATAAGAATGGGTTTAGTAGCCTGGTTCATGGACAGCTCTGAGGAGGACCAGAGGAAGCCTCACAAACTGACCCCGGACCAGCCCGTCTCTCTGGAAGAACTACGGCAGCTCGGGGTGTTTCACTGGAAGGTACGTGAACGTTACAGCCTGTCAGCTCAGCTGCTGCCTTCAGGTTCCAACCTATGGTTCCAACATAACAGTGAACAGATTAAGTTAAACAAGTACAACTGTGATTTGACGCCGAGTTGAATCCCTAACAGAATGTCTGTGAACAGTTATTCAGGTTACAAAAAGATTGTGTTTTTCAGCGACTTCCTAGGGACAAAAAACGATATTGTTTTTGTAGTTATTAAACTATTGAGTTCATACCATAGACTGTATATTCATACCAGTAAGCTATGGGCGTTTGGGACAAGCATAACAAACATAAAGAGATGTTTTGTTTTTGCATTTCGAGAGAGATGCCTAAATGTCGAGAATAAATATGAACAACTATAGTGATACATTCGAAGTTAAACCATCACAAGAATAAAGTCAAACTGTTGAGAATACAATTGAAATGTTAAGAAAGAAAAAGAAAAAAAGAAGTCGAAATGAGGAGAATAAAGTTATATTCAGGTTTTAATGCAATTTCGAGAATAAAGTAGAAATGTGGAAAATGTATTACTGTTAATTAATTAATGTTAATACATGAAACTACTGCAAATCCTACTAGATCCCCCCAGATTTAGATTCTTTATAGATATTATAACCAGTGGCCAAGCATTAGAATCTGTCATGTGGTAAAAAAAACACAGAAATTAGTTGTTCTTTTCAAGTTACTGCAGTTTATTTCATACTGCTAGCCAGCCCCATTCATTATTCTAACGAATCTATTACCATTACATAAGACTCCCAGACTGCTAGCATGGGATTTGCTGTTGTGATGTGTAACAAATGATCGTAAATGATTTTGGTTACAATTGTTTACTGATCAAAGCTGTTGTGTTTTTCTTGCAGCTGAATGCTGATATCTACGAAACAGACCCAGAGCTGGAGGAGATCCGTAAAGACCAGGGCTATTCCTATCTGGACATAATCTCCATTCACAAGGACACACTTCCTAACTATGAGGAAAAGGTAACAAAGCATTGTAATACCTGTGCATTTTAAACCAGACGCTTTCCTCTAATAATGAAACTGTTGAATAGTCAGAAAGGACTCTTCATTTGAACTAGATTGAAGTTAAATGTCTGCACTGCATTAGAAGATTTTATGACCTGTGGAAATTAGTATAATGCTCTACAGTGGTTTATGACATTTAAAAGACCATTGTTCTCAGTCAGTGGTGACGGCTATAACACATTAGGACAGCTAGTACTTGAACTGTCTCGAAACCACCACTAATTCAGGCCTATTTCTCGCTTTATGTCTGCGCTCAGCTGAAGAGTTTCTTCGAGGAGCACCTGCACCTGGATGATGAGATTCGCTACATCCTGGACGGCCAGGCCTACTTCGACGTCAGGGACCAGGAGGAGCGGTGGATCCGGATCGCCATGAGAAAAGGAGACCTGATCACCCTGCCGGCCGGCATCTACCACCGCTTCACCCTGGATGAGACTGTACGTATCCTGCATAAATGTCATGGGCAAGTAGTACCATTGCAAGTAGTTACCTGCATTTTGCTTATATTAGGAGCTGTAGATGAGCTAGAATTTCAACAAGGCCTGTGGAGAAATGAAATAATACATTTGAAAAGATTAAGAGTACAGAGAATATCGATAGCCATCCGCCTGGTGTGTTTCAAACAGCATTATATAAACAAAAGTTAGCAAACAGCATTTATATTACCAAACATATGAAATGTGTCATTATTAATGCATTTCATTTACCAATATTCTACATGCATTTCTCTTTTGTCTAAGTGTGGCGACTATGGGATGTGTTAGTACTATCAGAGCTGTAATAACTGTTGCAACTGGCATGTGAAGCTTTGTTTTTATTTATTTCCCACTTACAGGAAGTTCACCTTGAGAGATTAACTGTGTCCTTTTTTTCTTTCTTTTAGGGTGTTGGTTTCTAATCCTGAATTCCTTTTTTAAACTGCAAAAAAAGGAATACATTACCTGCAAAATTACCATTTGTTTATCACCTGGTGTTACCTTGAATTCTTGAAGAAAACATATTTTATCATCACATAGCCCGATGGTGAATGAAGGAACCTGGAACAGAGAAAACAATACAGAGAACAATAGAAAACTGCATCACATTGTCTGTCCATACATTCTAACAACTTGTCATTTCTTATGTATGCTTACTACTTCCCAAACACATGCATTTTCAGCTACTATTACCTCACTGTTAACTAACACTACATTTAGAGCCTAACCCTCTTTCTAACATGGGGAAGCAGAGCTGTCCTTCTGACTGACCTGCTCTCTGTTTGTCTCTACAGAACTACACCAAAGCCATGAGGCTGTTTGTGGGGGAGCCGGTGTGGAAAGCGTATAACCGGCCCGCTGATGACTCTGACATCCGCAAGAAGTATGTGACATCTCTGCAGGGATGCTGAGAGGGGACTGTGCCATTCATCGAAACGTGGATCAAATATGAACACCTTTGCCACCAGAATCAGGGCCTTTATTGTGATTCTGTAGAGTTTACAGTTAGAATGTTAAGAATCATACTGTGGATGATTTAAGATCTCCTCTAGCCAAAATCATGCACCAAGATGCTTCCTAGATTTAGAAAATCGTGGATGTGGGTTTTCTCTTTCCAGTGAATCCTTCTACTTTTCTGTTAGTAGTTATGATTCTGCAGATGAAACGCATGATTAGATCGTAATGTGTTTTATATTCTGTGTACTGACATACCCTACCCAACCACATAAAGGATGCACCCACAGGTTCCTCCATCTTACTCTATTTACATTTTGGTTTACATGACTACATCTAGATTTACATCTAGCTAAAAAGCTATAGCTTTGCTAAACTGTGAAATGTTATCCTAGCTTAAATTGATTATTGTCAAAGCAACCACAAAAGGAGGATTAGGCAAGGCAAGGCAAGTTTATTTATATAGCAATTTTCAACGCAAGGCAATTCAAAGTGCTTTACAAAAAAAAATGAAAGACATTAAGCATTAAAAAAGAAAAGCTAATAAAATAAACATTAAGGAAAGATACATGGATAAAAGTTACAGTGCAGTCTAAAATATGAATAGTTCAATTAAACATTACAAGAAAAAGTACATGGATAAAGTTACCAGTGCAGTTTAAGATATGAATAGTTCAATTAAAAGCAGCGACAAAAAGGAAAGTCTTCAGCCTGATTTAAAAGTAGTCAGAGTTGCAGCGGACCTGCAGGTTTCTGGGAGTTTGTTCCAGATATTGGAGCATAATAACTGAACGCTGCTTTACCATGTTTAGTTCTGACTCTGGGGACAGAAAGCTGACCAGTCCCTGAAGACCTGAGAGATCTGGATGGTTCATAGTTAGCAGGAGGTCAGAAATGTATTTTGGGCCTAAACCATTCAGTGCTTTATAAACCAGCAGCAATATTTTGAAATCTATTCTTTGACACACAGGAAGCCAGTGTAAAGACTTCAGAACAGGAGTGATGTGATCCACTTTCTTAGTGTTAGTGAGGACTCGAGCAGTGGCGTTCTGAATCAACTGCAGCTTTCTAATAGATTTTTTAGTGAGACCTGTGAAGACACCATTGCAGTAGTCGAGTCTACTGAAGATAAAGGCATGGACAAGTTTTTCCAAATCCTGCTGTGACATTAGTCTTTTAATCCTAGATATATTCTTTAGGTGATAGTAGGCTGATTTAGTAACTGTTTTAATGTGACTGTTGAAACTCAGGTCAGAGTACCTCAGTTTTATCTTTGTTTAATTGGAGAAAGTTCTGACAAATCCAGTCATTGATTTGTTCAATGCACTTACTCAGTGTTTGAATTGGAGCATAGTCTCCTGGTGAAATTGTTACGTAAATTTGTGTATCATCTGCATAGCTATGGTAACTTATTTTGTTGTTCTTCATTATCTGAGCCAGTGGTAGCATGTAGATGTTAAAGAGAAGAGGCCCCAAGATGGAGCCTTGAGGAACCCCACATGTCATATTTGTCAACTCAGATGTGTAATTACCTATAGAAACAAAGTTGTTTCTATCCTTTAAGTAGGATTTAAACCAATTTAGAACTGTTTCCGAAAGTCCCACCCAGTTTTCCAGTCGGTCTAGTAATATGCTATGGTCAACAGTGTCAAACGCAGCACTGAGATCTAATAATACTAACACTGAAGTTCTGCCACTGTGTGTTTAAGTGGATGTCATTAAAGACATGATTGATTATGATTAGCATCATAGTAAGCAGCTACATTAAAATGGAATGACTGACAATAACTTATGTAACATTTCAAAGGGGTCATTCGTCACTTGTTTTAGCAGAGGACAATCTCGAGTGCCTCGTAATCTCAGAGAAGCATGTTGAAATATTCCACTAATCTGCATTATTTACTGATTTTATATTCAAACCTTTAAATCAGAATTTAGAGATGTCACTTGAAGTTCTTCTCTGCACCAATGGAGTGGTTTCTGACAGATTTATATACATTTTTGTTGTATGGATAATAAAGCTACTGCTATTTACAACATGTGCTTTGTTTCTTTATGATCTGACGAGACATTGATTTTAAAATACGTTTTTTATTTCAGATAAAACACAATTTAATATACATAAATATGATCAAACACATATGTAAACAGTGATAGTTAAATATCCATAGGACAAATCAATAAAAGATTTAACAAGACAATCATTTTTATATAATCACAGAAGAAGGAAAAAAAATCTGATATGTACACATTTTGATTCTTAATATTTTACAGTTGAGTGAACAGGATGGGATGCAATCAGAAGGGCTTATCTATGTTCTGAGTTAATAAAGCTGGCAGCTGAAATGGAGTGGTGTTGGACTGTTAATCCAGCAGTACAGGTGTCTGCTGGGGAGGAAGCTTTGGACCTCTGTGGTACTTTATTAGTCTTTAAGCATACTGAAGCTCAGGATAATGCCCGTGTCAGGACTCACATTATGAGTCTGCAGCTCCCTTAAAACCACTGCCGATCTGTAGTGCAATGTTCATCTGAGGTCTCGCTTCCAATCTCACAACGCTTAATGCTCATAATTCCTCAGTGTCCAGAAAATCTTTGATAGAAATGTTGAGTAACATTTTGAGAAATACTTAAGTAGCCTACTATATGTAGAGGAGAATAACTATACCACATGCTAGCTATGACGCTAGCAGCTTGTTAGCTTAAATTAGCACAAAGAAAGCAATGAGGGGAAAATGGCTAGCCTATAAAATGTGTTTTTTTTCTTTCTCGAGTGACATTACAAGGTTAGCTTAATACATATTAACATTGCTGTCACTGGAAAACAAACAAGTCTTTCTACAATGAGGCAAAAAGCTGGTTAGCATTTCCTGATCACTGTCATTCAAATGTAATGAATGCATTGTCTATAAATAACTTCCTGTTGATCTAACTTTAAAAAGGTTTCTATATTGCAATTGCATTATCACAGACATTTTTAGTTAGCTTAATATTAAGGGTGCAAACACGGGTGGTATGGATATTCTCATCTAGCGTATTTCTCTAAATGTCAAGCTGTTCCTTTAACTGTAAAATAAAACTACTTCCACACTAATGTAGGGTCATTTCTTTTCCGGAATGTCATTCCACCACCATTACAGGGTCACCTTTCAAAAGGAGAGAAGTGCCATGACATGAAGAGAAATGTCTTTGGGCTTTCCACTTCTGTTTTGTAGAAATAAAACCAGTTCTTTCACACACTCACTTTCTTTCTCCAAATGTCCACTCCTCTAAACATTCTACTCCTGCTGCTGTATTCCGGTCACACGTGATGCTGATGTGTGTGTCCTCTCACACCAGCTTGAGGCACTGCGTGTTGAAGCTGTCCCCCTCCCTGCAGGCCACGGCCTCCAGCAGAGCCTGCTTCTTCTGGGTGCTGCGGGACGACTCCAGCTCGTACATAGTGGTCAGGTTGAAGAGGACGCTCTCGTGGAGGTAGAGGGCGGGGTCCTGCTGCACCAGGCCCTCCAGCTGGCCCAGGGACTCCTTCAGACAGCCCAGGTAGAGCAGGCACACCGCTGCGTTGTTGTTGGCCTGGGAACAAGGGAGGGGAGGGAGGGAATGGGTGAGGACGGGAGAGTGTAAATCATCACTCTTCCATCCAGTATTTAACTATATTTACTGGGGTGAGCTACAGTAATTGTAGAGTTCCAAATATGCATCTTTCCCTATAACTGCTAAAGTAACCCTTTGAAAATGAGGTGCTAGTAGGCAGATTTTTGTTTTTGGAGAAAGGCTAGCTGCTTTAACTGCTTTCATTCATTATGCTAAGCCAAGGTACATTTAGCTGAACTAAGCTAAGCACCTTCTGGCTCCAGTGGTGAAAAGTAGTGCAATTTGTCAAGTAGTGTACAGTTATTAAAATGATTAACTTTTTACCATTTCTATTGTCTGCTACTTTATATATCTACTCTACTACATGTCAATGGCAAATATATTTTACTCCCCAGATTCCGATTATTAGAGTAGAATATTATCGACAAATAAGCTAAAATGTATTATTTTTAGATTAAGAGGATGAACTACTTAAAGATGTCCTAAAATAAATAGGGGTTTTCCCTTTCCTGTAGTGTTTGATAAAGATGTTTGTACATGTAAATGATCTGCAAGGGCTTCCAAAGTTCCCTCCAGAGGAAGTTTCTCACCCATTCACTCCCCCTGAAACACCTCCATTGGACTCCTTTTTTTTTTTTTTTTTTTTTTTAAACTTCCCTTCTATAGTGACATCACTATGTAACACTCACGCTACTATTGGCTAACGCTCCAACACATCGTACGTTATAGGCTTTTTGATTATTGAAGCGTGTCACAGTAGAGGCAAAAAATACAATTATGAAACCTGAAATGAGCAAAGTATGTCCTCTTTAAGTAAGGTATTGAATGCAGGAGTTTGACCTGTAACAGAGTATTTCTACATTGCAGTATTACATTTGTTACGTAGCAGAATATCTCAGTATTTATTTTTAGTGCCTGAATCACAGGGCCAGATCATAAGGAATCTCAACTAAAACTGTCTCTACACATTAAGACAAAAATATAGGCATTGTTTTCGCCAGATTGATAAAACCACATGTATATATATATATGCCGTTAATAACTGTGTAATATACCTGGCTGCTAAATCCTAAGAACTGTTACAGGATGTGTATTTTGTAAATTGTGTGACCTTTTATTTTTTATTATATTTTTTATTATATCATAACTTGTTTTTGAACGGATTACTTTTTAATGCATGTAACATTAAGCTGTCTGTGGCTCTTTTTCTGCTGTAACGTACAATTCCCCTCTGTGGGACTAATAAAGGTATTCTGATTCTTTTTTATAAATCTGTAAAAAACTGTAGCGCTCGGCACAAGCTTGAACTCTACAGTTTGCAGTAAATCGAAGTCGAAACACCCTTAATATGTTGATACTTTTGCCTGCTCCATCACTTATTAGACCCATCAAGGTGAAGAACGATGAGGAGGAACTAAAACATCCCAGATTGTGTTGCTTCAACGAGGTTCTCCATCAGCACGGGAACAGCTGTCATTACCGGGCGGTGGCTATTTATAGAGCCCATAGCACTAACTCATCATCTGCATCTGTAATCCATCACTTCCGCGGTATCTCAATCATCATTATTAAACGCCAGAGGGATGATCACTGATTGATTTATAGAGCTCATATTCAACCAGGCTTTTCTGGGTAAAATTAATAGATCACTGACAGGGGAATGACGGATTACATGTTTGTTCAAATAATAACGTAATAAATTCATTTAAAAAATAAATGTGTTTTTGATTGATATTTTACAGACGTTGTTTACAGAGCAACTTTATATTTGACTTCGACTTAATGTGGGTCTTTAAAGGTCCCATGTCATGCTTTTCTGGTTATTACCCGTCCCCTTGTGAGTTATGAAGGTTTTTCTGCATGTAAACGGTCTGCAGAGTCACAAACCCTCAAAGTACACCCTGTAGCGAGTACAACTCTAACACAGAAAATACCAGTCTATGCTGCCCCAGAACGCCTCGTTGGAGATTTATCTTTTTACATTGTTTTCTTCCTGGGTATAGTGACGTATTTCGGGTATAGTGACGTAACGTAACGTCCGCGGAGCCGTTACGTTTGGATCAATCCGCGGACTTCCTCACACCCACACACACTCGGCGGGACGAGGCTCGCTGCTGCGAGGAGCGGGACACTGTGAGCTGGCTCACTGGTGTGGGGTCAGACACCACGGAACTCAGCCTGGGCACACACACAAACTCCCAGCCAGGCTGCGGGTGTGTGTGTGTGTGCCCAGGCCGAGTTCCGCGGTGTCTCGCTGTCTCGCAGACGGCCACTGGGCTCACAGGGAGGGGGAGGGGGAGGGGGGGGGCAGGAGCTCCAACAAGCCGTTTAGGACAGAGAGTGAATACACATACTATACAGAGATGCTGTATAAGAAACCAATGTGAGTTTGGAAATTGCACAATATAAATCTATTCTAGTAGACCTCAACAATGGAATTGTGATCAGTGGAAATGGCCATGACATGGGACCTTTAAAGCTGCTGTAGAGGAAAATACATGGTGGCACTTACAACGGGGTTCTTTGGGTCAATTTTTAAGACTTCAGTGAAGGATGCGTGCGCTTCAGTGTAGTTGTTCTGACTGAGGGAGACAAAGGCCCTGGAAAACACACACACACACACACACACACACACACACACACACACACACACACACACACACACACACACACACACACACACACACACACACACACACACACACACACACACACACACACACACACACACACACACACACACACACACACACACACACACACACACACACACACACACACACACACACACACACACACACACACACACACACACACACACACAGTTAATACATCAACAAACAGTAGTGTGTATTGATCATATTTGTGAAATGAAAAAAAACCTTGTTTATTTCAATCATGCCATGTTAAAATACACAGAAAATAAATAAATTGACATACTATATTAATGTGTTATTATTACATATTTGTATATATTAAATCTATAGGTCATCATTCTAGAGCAGCGGTCGGGAACCTATGGCTCGCGAGCCATATATGGCTCTTCCGGTGACAGCATATGGCTCCCAGACAATTTTGAGTTAAAAAAAAAAAAATCATTTTGGAACTGATTTTAAAATACTTGTGATATTTCTTAATAATACTGTGTCATTTTAAAGTAAACAGAAATTAGTTTTGAAGATACATTTCACGGGTCACCCGTGGGTCGGGTCGGGAACCAATGGCTCGCGAGCATGTCCGGGTCATTTTAAAGGTGAAGAAATCAAGTTTATCCGCTTCAACCCTTGTAACGGAAAAGATGGCGAAAAGAAAAAAAGACGATGATTACCGTGCATTCCAGGCTGCGTGGACAGAGGAATTTGCATTTGTGGAGAGAGCAGGATCTGCGGTATGTCTACTATGCAATGATAAAATTGCATCGATGAAACGGTCAAATATAAAGCGGCACTTCGATACGCACCATGCTTCATTTGCATCGAAATATCCAGCGGGGGACAGCAGGAAAAGGGCATGCGAGGAGCTACAGCAGAGAGTGCAGACGAGTCAGCAGCAACTACGTGTGTGGACCAAGCAAGGTGACGGGAATTCCGCTAGCTTTGCGGGTGCTTTGGCAATAGTAAGGAATGGAAAGCCATTCACAGATGGCGAGTATGCCAAAACATTCATGCTTGATGTGGCCAATGAACTGTTTGATGACTTCCCAAATAAAGACAAGATAATCAAACGAATAAAAGACATGCCCCTGTCAGCAAGAACTGTGCACGATCGTAGCATCATGATGGCAAATCAAGTCGAGGAAACACAAATTAAGGACATAAACGCCGGGACATACTTTTCTCTCGCGTTAGATGAGTCAACAGATGTTAGCCATCTATCTCAGTGCAGTATAATTGCCAGGTATGCTGCAGGTGACACACTGCGTGAGGAAAGCTTGGCTGTTTTGCCAATGAAAGGGACAACAAGAGGAGAGGATTTATTCACATCTTTTATGGAGTTTGCTAAAGAAAAAAACTACCGATGGATAAACTTATTTCTGTCTGTACTGATGGTGCACCCTGTATGTTGGGGAAGAACAAAGGATTTGTAGCGCTTCTCCGTAAACAACCTCAACCTCACCACGTATGAACCAGACTACAAGGCCATCAGCAAAACCATGCAGCACCAGAAGTCGCATTAAAAGTAAGACATATTTAATTTATTGTTAAAAATACTATATGGCTCTCAATGAAATATATTTAGAAATATTTGGCTTTTATGGCTCTCCCAGTCAAAAAGGTTCCTGACCCCTGTTCTAGAGACATGTAGAGCTGCTTCCTAGGCAGAACAATGCTAGGCTGCTATGAAAACATGCTAGCTAGTGGGATGTATTTTATGATCCACAGCTGCCTTTGAAATCAAGGTAATTCGGTTGAAATATCTTAAATGTGATTTATTCAAATTGTGCAATTTTTTTTTACTAAACTTCTATTGTTTCTATATATGTTTTTATTGTATTTTATTAGATTTGATCTTTAATTGGACATTTTACCTGAACATCCTATGTCTATATAATTATCATTATTATTTTTATTGTACATTCTTAGTTTATTTTCTTATGTTTTTATTAAAACATTTTTGTTTCCATTCTGAAATGGAGCAACCAAATTTCCCCCGGGATAAATAAACCATTCAGATTCTAATATTATCATCTGCCTTTGTGAAGTGAGCGTCAGAGCACCCAGTGGGAGTGAGATAAGGTGTCACCGGAGGTTTGCTTCAGACTCCACATGTCCTCAGGCCAGAGCCACAGAAGGTGTGACCTCCTGAGCTAGATCACACACCAGAGGGAAGCCCCGCCCTGCGAACAGCCCTGAAGGACAACGGCTGTGTGGAGTGAAAGTGATCCTGAGCAGCGCAAAGTAAACATGCTGTGTGCGCAGGTGCTAAACGACCACTCTCTGGTACCTGTTCATCAGCACGCATGTGGTGTGACTGGGCTGGCTCCCTGTCATCTGGCACGCCTTCTCCACGTCCTGGAAGTACCTCTCTGCCGTTTTAACGTCTCCGATCTGGCAGAGAACAAAGCATCAGCAGCACATTAACCACTGATCTGTGTGTGTGTGTGTGTGTGTGAGCACAAATACATTAGATCAGATTTCAGGTTCCCCCAGGGCGGACTTCTTACATCAGCTAAGAATACATACAGAACCATTACTGAAGGTAATAATGATGACAAAACAAATATATCTATCTAGTACAGTACAATAGAGTGATGCAGGATTGATGTTTTTCTAGGCCAAACAGGAAGTAGCACCGTTTCCGTCAACAGAACGCAAATTGGATTTAGTCTCATGATAGAAAATAAGCTCTGTGGCCAAACGTATGATTCTTACATGTTTTCTTCAGCAACAAAATCATCATAATGAACACTACTTCCATGATTTGTATAGCGTAATTGCAGTTATTGTGTAAGTGTTATGAACGTCACCATCCTGGAGTTTCCCTGTGTTGGGAGGGATACAAATTGCGCTATCAAAGGTGTATTAAAGTATATGCAATGTATTATTATGTAAGATGAAATGCATCCTTAATGGAACATCCAGCTTGCTACAACAAAAACATGTTTCACCGCAAATTAGCAAATTAGCAAATTAGCAAAATGTCACTGTATGAGCAGACTGGGCTCCGGTTTCAGACAGAGGGTGAAAAGAGGTTCTGCAGCACAGGCAGTATTAGAAAAATAAATTAACATGTCATAGAGGCACAACATACAAAAGGGAACCTGAAATGAGCATAATAGGGTCGCTTTAAAGGGTTCACAAGCTGTGCTGTGGCATAGTGTGTGTCTATGTTTGTGTGTGTTAATGTTCGGACCTGCAAGAAGATGCGTCCTATGCCACTGAGCAGCTGCACTCTCTGCTGGGGTTCGTACTGGATGATGGAGTGATAGGTCTCCACAGCCAGAACATAGTCCTGAGAGAGAGAAGAGAAAGAGATTAACAAAACTAAAAGTTAAATAAATAATACAAAAAGAAGAGTATGGAGGGCAACGAAAGTGAAGACGGAAGTTAATAAAGAGTGGGGTAAACAGTAGGAGGTGGAGACAGGTGGAGGGCGTGCGAGGTACAGGAGATGAGAGTGGAGGTGAGGAGGGAGAGACGGCATTAATCAAACATATGGAGTATTAGCTGGCCGCTGTGACCCTCTCCCCACCTCCACATCGCTCACATGGTGACTGCACTGCTGAGCGGACGGCCGAGAGGTCAGAGAGGAAGGTGTGTGTGTGTGTGTGTGTGTGTAGAGAGAGGGGACAGGGCTGGGACAAGGTACAGGTTTCTTTTTGTTATGGCTCACACACTGTTGTTTATTTTGGCTGAAGTCCACGCACCGTCCTGCTGCCAGAAATACTCACTAGAACAGCAATTGTAGATTAATACACCCCTGAAAATAGTCCCCATACATTTTCTCCCGTGAGAGGAACAATTGCTCAAATCAAGGAAATGTATGAGTGTTTTTTTTAACATTACAAACTATATGGATTTGTTCTGTTTTACATTTTTCAGTCGGAAACATGTTTGAAGATTTGGGGGATAAACTAGGATATTGATGGGTTTTGGGATTTGTAAATAAAAATACCATCATACTCAAAATGTAACTACAAAGGTTTGCACAATATTATTGTAGCACATTCTCTAATGCATGGAGTACATTCTCAGATATTTTAAAATCTTTTTTTAATCTTTTTGACGAGACAGTTACAGACCCTGAAACGAATAGATGAATAGAAACTAGTAGATTTCTTTTTTAGATATTTTACTTAAGAACCATAATGTTTGTAGCATTTTTAATAAATATGCTACAACATAAATAAAATCATTATTACAGTAGGGCGAGGTGAGCAAAATGCAAGTAAAGTTGAGCCTAGCAGTACGTTTATGTTACTGTAATCTCAGTTTGGACCAGTAGATGGCACTGTGGTTCTCTCCAACTCTGATGAAGTCACCACCCTAATCTCTCTCTGCGTGTCGCTTTCTCTCTTATTTGCTCTCTCCCTCTCTGTTCAAGAATCCAATTAGTGGTCAGTCTGGGGGGATTTCACTGTGAATCCTCCACCAGCCTGGCATCAGAGATCTCCGTCACTCACTCACACACACACACACACACACACACACACACACACACACACACACACACACACACACACACACACACACACACACACACACACACACACACACACACACACACACACACACACACACACACACCCACACACACACACACACACACACACACACACACACACACACACACACACACACACACACACACACACACACACACACACACACACACACACACACACACACACACACACCTTCATCAGCAGCAGGCAGTTGGCCATGGAGTACATGACCCGGCTGAGACGAGACCTCCACAGCTTAAGAGACCCTAAAAGCAGGGAGAGAAGAAGAAGAAAGAGCGTTTCTATCTTAAACAGCGACTTCCTGTTCTCATTTCACCTGCTTCTTTTTTTGGGGCGCCCCTCTAACATCACCCTTTTTCCATTCATTGCTCTGATCCCTCTCATCCCTCTTCTCCCCCCCCCACACCAGTTTATTTTAAGGCGAGGTGGTGAGGAAGACACTGCGGCACACTGCTTTCTTCCCTCAGACAGTGCACCGTGTGGAAGAGTAAGTGTACAGGCCTATTAGTATTCATCGCTGCACATGTGTGTGTGTGTGTGCTTGGGAGGAGAGCTAATCACTCAGTAGGGGTCTGATGTGTGAAGGCAAGGCCCTGCGTTATTGACTTGTCGACTGTCTGCGTGGGTAGAGAGAGGAGAGACAGAGGGCACAGCTATTACGCTGCTTTTAGAAGGGGAGGGACTGCCAGCGCCGACGCACCCTCACACACACACGCACAAACACACACACGTCACCCTGCCAATTTTCCCAATTATAAGCAAGTGTCTTGGTACATTTAGCTCAACTTCACCAAGTGGCTTGTTGTTGTTCATCGCCGTGAATTAGCTGATTAAATTGCTTGTAAAAAAAGAAAGAAAAAAGAAGCCGTTGGAAAAGTTTCTTAATTAGCGATCACATGGCTTGGTAACATAAGACTCACTGCATTAAGATGTTTTGCTGTGTGGAGAAGAGAGGAGGAAGTCTATTTACATCATGTCGTGTGGAGGTGTGTCTCTGCCTAAAACCGGTGGATTTCAGATGCAGGCGCCCATTTCCCCAGCACACTTGCAGATGTGAGTGGATTGGATGAGATTGATCTGTGTTGATCTGTTTGGCGTGAAGGGCTGCAGAGACCATTTGATATTCAGCGCGGGTGCCTGAGCAGTGAGGTGCTAAACACTTTTAGAGCACCGCATCGCTGTGTTTATGTGGTGTGTGTGTGTGTGTGTATGTGTGGCTGAGGTATGCTGCAGTCCTGCACCAGGTGTGCCTCCGACTCAGACTGCTAGTGTGTTACCCATGACCTCACTCTCCTCCCACAGTGTGATGCAGTCTGGGACTGAGGCCAGGTCTGTATCCAACTGGCTGTGTGCGTGTGTGTATGTGTGCGTGCGTGCGTGCATGTGTGTGTGTACTTACCTTGCCTATTCTCCTGTGTCAGGGTGATCATGCTGCCATCCTCAGCCAATCCTTTCTCCAAGTTCTCCAGAATCTATTAACAGGGGCGGAGGGAATTCAAACTTTTTAATGTCTGTATTAGAATCTGCATATTTAATGACTTTACAATCCAAACCATATTTAGCTGTTTACACAGGTGGGCTTAAGGCTTTGTACGTGCTTTTTCTGTGTTGTTTTATTGTGTGAATGCTACAGAGTATGCATATTTTTATGTTCATCCAGAGGCTGTTTCCGTGCCCGCGTGTGTGTGCGTCTACTAACAGCGAGGCAGACGGTTTTGAGATTGTGCAGGCGGTCCAGAGCCTCTTGGGGCTTGGCCAGGTACTGGGGAAGCTCGGCGTGCAGCAGCCGCATGGAGAACGGCACCATGGAGCCTGGATGGGAGGGGGGGGGGGGGGGAGGGAGGGAGGGAAGGACAAGAAGAAAGCAGAACACAGGGGTTGGAAATGTGCAAGGAATAAAGGGGGGAAATAAGGTAGAATGAGGACATAGGAGAGGAAGAGGGGAAGAGAAGGAAGGCGGAGAGAGACACAGAGCGCGAGATGAGAATATAAACCCATCCACCCACAGACAGCACACAGCCCTGGAGGCAGGAACCTACAGATGGCATTGAGCTACGTATGGCTGCTTATTAAACCCTCTCATCTCTCTCTCTGTGTGCTGCACAGCTCCATCACTCATCTCCCTGCCTCATCCCTCTGTCTCTCCCTGCCTCTACATCATTCACACACACACACACCACCACCCCCCCCCCCGGAGGAAGAGCCTGTATTCAGGTGAGTTCCTGGGCTTTGATCAGGGTCTCTTTGATATTGTCATCAAACCTGAAGCTCAGCTAGCTGGTCCATCTTCATCCGTCTGTGGATCTCCATTTCTATCTCTGTAGAATATCTGCCTGTGCCGTCTATCCCACACATCCAGAAATATTCAGCATTTACCCCAGTGTCTCTATTCCTGCATCCTGTTACCATGTCATATTTTAGTGCTGAGTGGACAGCTCATTCTCTCTTGGGTGTCAGAAAGTTTCATCAGCTTAAAATTAAGACTTTTAATAACTTTTAGTGTCAAAGTTAACTGTTTGTGACTAAGATGGAAAACAACCCAGGGAATCATTGAGCAGACCCATAAAAACTCAAATAAAAGATACCGTGTTAAGCTTTGTTAATTCTGGCAACTATTTTAGATGTAGTCTATTCTTTAGACAGACATGCTTAATAGTTCTAGTGACTCGAGTCATTTGTCGACAACAACTACAAAAGTTGGAGTGCAATTTTAAAACTACATTTTAGTCTCGTCTTTTCTAACAACAATATTTCATATTGATATCGTCATAGTAAAATCGTCTTGTAAAAAAAAAAAAAAAAAAAAAGTGGCGCTATAAAGCAATATACATGACGAGGTACAAACAGTTCCTATCACATCAGCATTTATGATCAAACTACTACCAGGTTTCATTGATTTCAATATTTCTTTGGAAGTTTTTTTTTTAATGTCAAATTGTTCTCCGTCAAGTTACCTACATATTATTAAGCCACTGTTGGTAAAGAGAACTGTGTAAAATGTATCTAAATAAAAAAATAAGTAATATATTTTCCTCACCTGTCTAGTATGCATGTGACAAAAAACAGCTTTTTGTATTTTTAAATGTGTTATTTATTGTGTCATGTATATAGTGTTTTATATTCTAAGCGTATTGTTTTTATGATTTATTATTGAATTTTGACATATATTTTAAAGTGTCCTTGAGTGTTTTCTTCATTGTTTTTAAAATGATCATTTATAAATACATTAATACATTTTTATTTGATTAGACCAGTTATAGAGCTGAAAAAAAAGGCTCTCCGTAAAATAACCTAGAAAGGTTAGCATTGACCAAAAGTTCATTTTATTCTACCTGTGAAAAGGATTCAAGTAGAGTAGGAAGACACAGGCTCGAAAAGGACATTCTTGAATAGCCACTTGCCAGGCTCGCAGCATCCAGGACTCAACTTTTCATTTGGCAAACAAATTAATAAGTGACAAACATTGATTCCTTCTCAAGCGCTACGTTGATCTGAATTGGTACAGATAGTGATACATGGGCAGCCAACTCTTTAGAGCCTCAAAGAGTGTGGTAATAGATAGTCGATACAAGCGCTGGGCCGGAGAAATGTTCGACTTCGGATGCCAGGCTAAACAACGCATGCCAGTTTGTCTGCGAGCACCTAGCAGGGCACAAAGCGTTTAAATTGAGCAACGGAAAGTCAATCGGTGCTCTCTTTTAGAAGGCTGTGTGTGCGGTGTAGCGTCAAGTGTCGAGTGTGTGTGTGTGTGTGTGCAGCTGTGTCTCCGCTACTGCCTTCACTGTGGTAGCCCGAGGGGCGAAGCAGATCCAAAGTAATGGGAATACATTAGAGAGCAATTCATGCAGTGTGAAAGAGGAAAACCAAAACCAAAGAACTGCTGGAGACAAGCAGTTGTTGGAGCTTCTCGACGATACAGTCTAATATCAAGCTCCTGGCAGAAACTTTCCTTTGAATATTTAATAGGACAGTGGTGGTATGCTTGTGTATCCAAAAAAAAAAACGTGGGTAAAATGCAAAATCCTTTTGGAGAGCAGGCTAATAACACATTCAAAGCTCACAGATAAGAGTTTCCGAACAGCTTTTCGGCACTATCATGAATACCACTATTCAACTTGAGTCAGCTTTCACACGGAATTCAAACAGCGGCTTTTGGAAGGAGGAAATATGAAAAGAGATGGAAACGATGCATTCTTTTACAATGTTACGTTTGTGGATAAAAGTTCCTGTGATTAACACCCAGAGTTCTCCTCCTACATTAAAGACCAATAATTATTACCCCAAAGAACAGAGGCGGGGTTCGGTTTTATACAAGCTGTGTGTGTGTGTGTGTGTGTGTGTGTGTGTGTGTGTGTGTGTGTGTGTGTGTGTGTGTACCTCTCCTCCCAGGGTAAACAGTGGGGTAGTACTCATAGAAGAGGTCTGGTTGGTCCAGGTTGCCGAAGGGCTCAATCTCCAGCTCAGCGTTTTGGAAGAGGTTCAGCTTGGTCAGGAGGGAGAGCCGCACAAACCACAGCTGGAATACACAAACACACACCCCTCGGTTAAGTGAATAAGACATTAATCAAATATTTAAAGTACAATTGAATTCCCTCCCAGCTAGTTCGCCAATATGTAGAAGAATGACATTAGCATTCTGTACTGTTGAAGGTATATGGGTTACGTTACACACTGCCAACAGAAATAATATGTATGACTATAGCAGGAACATATCACTGTGACCCTGATATCATAAGACACAATATTAAGAACTAGGACAGGAATATAAGTGAAGTCTATAAAGGTAGATCTGAACACAGAGAGGCAGGATCTTTGTATTGTTGACCTGTATGAGTATCTGCATCAAATAAAAACCCGCTTTTGGCCGCACTCCGTCATGATTTGAGAAGTTGCGTTTTCCTCCTCAACACTATGTTGCTCTTAGATGATTGGAAATAGAAAAAAGTCAGCTTTGGTCAATTTAAGAAATGAAGAACATCCTCTTATTGGTTAAAGATAAAATAACCCGAGGAGAAAGCTCTGCATGATTGAAAGTGTCATGGCAGTACAGGGTACTATATGAATTAGAAAATGAAATGTGGAAATGTACCTATTCCCAAGCGTGAGTAGAGTAGTGTACCTGTAGCATGCAGTAGAAAGGACGCATACATCTTTCCAATCAAACTTCCTAAATTCTTCCTTAAACTGTTCATATTTTCCAGTTAATTTGGTCAAAATCCAATTATGATTAACATGCTCAATCATTTAATACAATGTCTTGACTTTCATTTAACCCTCATAACGTTTTTAATAAAGTCATTACATTACTGGGTTTTACATTGTTGCAGTATTAATTAAATCATCTGTGTTTCTTACATTATTACAATTATATGATGGGGTTGCAATCCTGATGCAATGTTTTCTTTTAGAACCAAACCAACATATTTTGATGGGTTTTTTTTCAAGGGAAATACTGATGATATAAGATCCAGCATTCATTTTCTTGTACCTGGATAAGGACGCTTAAATTGGGTTATTCAAGAACAATGACCGAGGCTATTTCACATGTGAATTACATTAATGAACTTCTACACATCTGGAGGGCACAGGCTGTTCCAGGTCCATGTTGTGAAAAATGGTCTTGAGCCTCGGAGAGCACCCAGCCATATGCACCTGGACAGAAGCCCAGGCCCATGAAGCTGTGTCCTGATGTGATGCAGTTGGGGATGGACTACTTCCGAGCCAGACACCATGAAGGAAGGATCCAGAAGCTCCTGAGCAGCATTGGAGCCCCCAGGGATTGTACACCCTATAATCCCTTTCCTGTAGTGTGTTATATAGGTTATTGTGCATGTAAATAGTTGCATAGGCTAAAATCCCAAGGTTTGTCTCCCACATAGTGCCCCCCCCAGAAACACATCGATTAGACTAATTAGTTTACTTCCGCACATAGTGACATCACCATTTAACACTCAGGTCTCTATTGGCTAGCGCTAGGCTAAGGGGCCGGACATTTTTCGAAACATATCCAGGTTGACCTGAGCCAGCCAGCTAACCAATCAGAGTAAAATATATAGTACAATAATGCACTTTGTGAACATTAAATCATGCATTATAGCATGCCGTTAACTCCTCTGTTTCAGCCCTGTTTCAAAAGTGTCTGAAGCTTTAAATGCTAAAGGGTTTCCGAATCTTTGTATAAAAGACATGAAAAAGGGGATTTTACATTATAGGTGACCTTTAAAGCATGTAAACATGTCACAGTAGAAGCACAACATACAAATATAATCGTGACAATGAGCATAATATGTCCTCTTTAAATTGTGCGATCTGCAGTCACGCTTTAAAAAATAATAATTCATGGGTTCAGAAGGATGATACTTTGACTCTCAAACATCCACTCCCTTTACAGGGTTTGTACACCTTAATGAAAACGATTTGATCATTTTAGACCTTTGTGATGGATTTAAAGATTACATTTCAATGATTTGTCTGTTTATTGCAATGGCTTTGAAGGTAGATATAAAAAAATGTTTCTGGTTTCGGTTGTATCCTCTGCCATGCATCTGTATACAAGTGTCTAAAGTAACTTTGTCCATGCTTATGTAACTTTGTATCGTGCAGCAGTCTGTGAACGTTCAGCACAGTGTAAATGTCCTGTGGGAAGAACAGTGGGTGGTACAAGGTTAACAGCAATGCCCAATAGTCTTCATTTTTGCATATTGCTATTAATAACAATAATAAAATACATTAAAAAAAAGAGATGGACCACACATTTAAAACCCAGGGTTTAAAAATGGTGCCAGGATGCAAACAAGCAGTAATATGCAGCACGAGGCAACAACACGGTCGATTAACTGAAAGTCTCGTGCACAGAGCCTTTCACAGCGGTGGCCTTCTTAATGAGCACATGCAACCATCCGTCTTCTGCATAGAGCTCCAAGAACAAGGGCTTTCAAAAATGTGCCAACAGCAATACACTGACGAAAAGGGACAACACAAAAAAACTGAATTCATCATAGCCCCCCTTAAATCTAATTGATATCATCAGTTCGGAAACAAAACAAAGGAATTAACTCTCATAACAAGATAAGAGGGTATTCAATCATTAGTGAAATACTTTATCAGTGAGAACATTTCATTTTTAAACAGCAGCTAAAGACATATTTTTAGATGAGCTGTTTATTAGCAACCCCTCAAAGCACTTTGAGCTGCATGTGTTGTATGAAAAGTGCTATATACATTTTATTTTAATAATTTATTATTATTATTGCAAATTCTATTTCATTTCAAGTGCTTTTGGGGAATTATTACATTAATAAGTAGAACAGGATGTGCCTTGGCGTCACTGTCTTCCACCCACCAACGCTCTGAGAGACGGACAGCTGAATGGAGGGATTGATGAGGAGACAGCGGCTGGCGTCTTACCTGCAGTGAGTCGGTGGTGTGGGAGCTCTGCTGGCCGGCCTTCCCGTACCCCTGACCATGATCTGTCAGCAGCCGGCCCGTCAGATCCACCGCGGCCCGCCAGTTCTTGCTGCTCTGCAGGGGGAGAAGAGACACACTGGATCTGAGACACACACCATGACTGACGGATGGAAGCACAGAGGAAGACCTGCGGCTATATCCACGGGGTTCCAGCTATCATAATCACAAACACACTCGGTAGGACGCATCTCTAACTAACAAGGTATCACTCAGGGAAAAAGAACAGCTTGTTTCAAGAATTCAAATGCATCAATCGGACACATTTTTTCACAGAAGGACGAATGTTTCAACAACTTGTAAGCAAAGGATAATTCTTGTTTATCACACCTGGGTAAAATGTAGTATTCATAATTACGCATATCAACTAAATTGACAGATACTTGATCTTTATTTATACTTCATATTTGAATCAGAGCTTTTTTATGTCAAATCCCAGATGGGAAAACTATAACATGGAACATATTTGAACAGAGGGAATTCTCAGTGGAACAGTTATGCAATTAGGAAAAAGCAGGACATCTTAAAAAAAATAAAATCAAAGGCAAGTTTACAGCAGATAATTTAGATAAGAAAATAAAGGGATGTTTCATCATCTTACTAATTATTATATGTGATCTGACAATGTGACAGCTATCACACACACACACACACACACACACACACACACACACACACACACACACACACACACACACACACACACACACACACACACACACACACACACACACACACACACACACACACACACACACACACACACACACACACACACACACACACACACACACACACACACACACACACACACACACACACACACACACACACACACACACACACACACACACACCTTGATATTAGCAGCATCTGCTTCCACAAGAGGTGGTACAATAGGTAAGGGGGGGGGACAGAGGTGGGGAGGTAGAGTCACCCCATCAACACACATGACAAGGTCGGCTTGCCGATTGGGTCCTAAGTGCTGCACCATTCATCACAGCCAGGGAGCTAATTAGGGGAGAGAGGGAGAGAGGGAGAGAGGAAGAGAGAGCTACTTCCTCTCTAGTCATCTTTATCACAAAACTCATCAGCCCTTTTCCTCTTGTAGCTGTCCTCTCTCCCCCATTCATCTTCCCTCCTTCCCTTCCTCCTTTTATTTCTTGCCTGCTTCTCTCTGCTTCAGAATTCTGCCTACTTTTCTTCCCTTCCATCTTCCTCCTCTCCCTCTGACCCTCATTTCTGCCTTCTTTTCTTCCCGCTGTCATGGCTTCCTCCCCTATAGCTCCTTCCTCATTCCTCCCTCCTCTCCTGTACCAGTAGCAGCGCTGCCTCTGAATCTTCATTAGGGAGGGAAATGAAGCTGAAAACGAGGAGGCAGCCTGGATACACACACACACACACACACACACACACACACACACACACACACACACACACACACACACACACACACACACACACACACACACACACACACACACACACACACACACACACACACACACACACACACACACACACACACACACACACACACACACACACACACACACACACACACACACACACACACACACACACACACACACACACACACACACACACACACACACACACACACACACACACACACACACACACACACACACACACACACACACAAAGTGAGAACTGTTGAGATAGGACACAAACGGATAAGGAGTTTCAAACGGCAGACAGGCAGGATATGGATGGATACAAAATCTGGCCAACATGTAGCAAAAAAGCCCATGAGTCAAAGTTGGACATAGTGGAAGGAAGAAGAAAAAAAAGAAGCAGAAACTCTGGCCGAAAAGAGTTGGATGAAGACAAAGAGAGCAGTGGGTGGCAGAGTGGAGAGCAGAGGATGCGTAGACGAGAGCTGAGGGCCAAGGGAACTGCAGAGGCACCACAAGGGGCCAAAGGGAAAAAAAACACCAGAAAGTTGGAAAAGTGAACTTTAGCTCAGGCTTTATGCCTAACGATGCAGCATGCCGCTACGCATAGCTTTATGGTCTGATATTATCTTCCACCAGCCTATAATTTTAGGTCTTGAACCATACCGATCTTAACCTAGCATTAAAGGCATACAGAAATACAGGAGCTGTGATTAGAGTAGACAGCGGGCGGGAGCTGTGTTTTGAGAGGCGATCTGCCGTTACCAGAGGGCCACAGGGTCAGTCTCCATTAAAGATGGTATGTGATCGTGAGCAACCTTGAGACAGATAATGACGGATGTCTCTGCTTCTCTGTCATCTCTTATAGTTGAACCTGAGCTCTGATGAACAAAGTGCCAGAACATTTACAGAGTTAGCCGTGTTCAACATGTTAATCATAACATAAGAATAATCAGATGCATCGGATATTTTTTTTCATTCGTGGACATTTCGTCGAATAGCGTTCTTCCATAGACCTGGCGTAGCATGCTTTAGCCATTGTGCTGTGCTAATCCGTTATCACATTTCTACAACAGGGCATTCCCAAACTGAGCCACACTTTGCTTGTCGTTCTTTTTAGAAGGGCCAATCGGGACCAATGCGTTTCAATCTCCTCCCTCAAAATAAGCAATGTCTAGCACTGATTCACTCAGCACGTGATGTTAGGGTGATGCCTATAGAGAATACATGCACCATTTCTCTTGATGAAAGACTTACAACCTAATGTCTCTGGTTAAGAGTGAAATGTAACTTCCATTAGCATTCCAACATGTTTACAATGACACCGCTAACATGCTGATATTTAGCAAGTAATGTGTTTGGTAAAAAGATGTAACTGCTGATGTCACCAGAGATGAACATTAATTCACCCTGAGGTAGATATAAATGTGGTATACCCAATGTCAATACAAGAGGATGTCAGCGGAACACCATTTAGAGCCATTTATGTCTGTGCAATCTTGCATATGGTGGACAACTGTTTTTAACGGTGTGAGAAGCAAATGTGATCACTAAAGACATTAGGCTTCATCATCTAGTGAGCATAGATATCTGTCCCAAACTTAATGCCAATTCATCCATTAATTGTTTAGACATTTCAGTCCAAACCAAGCTGGTGGACCGACCCGCTCAGCATAACTATACCTACAGCATGGCTAAAAAACGATTTGTCATTGAAGAGATGACGGAGTGCTTTATGAAAGGCTGTTAAGAAGGCCATCATGCATACAAACCACACTGTCACTCCCCAGGTTTGAATGATTTCAATTAACACAGAAAGGGGGTTGGGAGGACATCAATATAGAAAAACAATAGAGAACCGCAGTGACGCGTCGCAAAACCCGGAAGTAAATTAGCATTTTTAGCACTTCTGGTTCCTTCGTCAAAAAGCAATGCATTTTCTCCATAGGGTTTTGGAAAATAGCTCGAAATAAGGTCTGTGGTTGACACAAATTTAAGAGATAAATCACGTTTTGTTCTACGACATTAAATACATCAGCAGTGACCCCACTGGTGATTTTTGAAGAGTTTACGTGTCTGAAAAACGATGGTTGTTACCGAGTGGCTGAATAGGACTACAGAAATTGTCAAGGCCGTTGTACGTCATTACGCCGCACACGTAAACACTCCCGCTAAATTTGTTTTCCCCTGTGTTCTACTTGAAAGCAAGTACCTGCCTATCTTTAGTATCTGTAGTATCTTTATATCTATATCTGACCATTAGAATCTGTATTTCTGAAATTGTTGTTTTTAACACCGTAGTTTTACAAATTATAGAATAATTAATTACCAGTGTTTTCCAATTTTACCCGGCAGTTCGTTTCGTTAGCTAAAGCTAGCGCTACTAGTTAGCTACGCAATGGTTTGTTGCTTTGCTCCGGATTGCAGCCACAGGTCTTCGCATGAAACGTGCTCGTTCTATCGTTTCCCGGCCAATGTTTTCCAAAGGAGAGTCTGGATTCGTGCCATGAGGTAAGCTGACGTTACATTTGTTCATGTCACGGTGAAATGTAAATGATGGGTAGTGACTAGGGGTGTAACGGTATCCGTATTCGTCACGTACCGTCACGGTTCGGACGTCACGGTTCGGCACATGCAGTCACACGGCGAATACGCCTTTTTTTTACGAGTGGGAAAAAAGTCTGTCATTCAGGGCAGTATCCACTACACTATTTATAATCCAGGGGGCGGTATTGCGCCTAAAAGCCAAGGGAGAGAAGCCAAGAAATTCCTGAGAACCTGCCCCCGAGTCTGTCCCTCAGCCAGTCACGATCTTCGGAGGTGGGCTCTCTTGTCAGCGGGTTGAATGAATTATTGGTTGGAGGAAATAGCCCCTCCACTGAATGCGTACGTTTAGCTGCCTTTGGCTTCTTCCACTGACAGGGGGTGTCAGTGCAGCTGAAAGTGTGGATGGCAAAGATGGCTAATGCAGCCGCATGACTGCATTTCCATTCTCCACGTGGGCATTCACATTTTGTAGAGAGAATTCCCTCTTCTGCTGTAGATACCTGTGGTGGTGGGATTGTTTTATTATTTAAAATATATTTACATTTGTAATGCCTTCCCAATTATCCCTTTAGTTGTTTATAGCCTACTGTATGTTTATTTCATGGATATTTCTGTGTTTTCTGGTGTGTAATATTTGTAATCTTGGGGCCTCTTCTCTTTAACGTCTACATGCTACCACTAGCTCAGATAATGAAGAACAACAACATAAGTTACCATAGCTATGCAGATGACACACATTTACATAACCATTTCACCAGGAGACGATGCTCCAATTCAAACACTGAGTAAGTGCATTGAACAAATCAATGACTGGATGTGTCAGAACTTTCTCCAATTAAACAAAGATAAAACTGAGGTGATGGTTTTTGGAGCCAAGGCAGAACGTATAAAAAGTTAGCGCTGAGCTTCAGTCTGCAATGTTCAAAACAACAGATAAAGCCAGAAATCTAGGTGTAGTCATGGACTCTGACCTGAGTTTCAACAGTCACATTAAAACAGTTACTAAATCCATGTATTTTTTCATTTTAATGTTTATTTTATTAGCTTTTCTTTTTAATGACTAATTTTAAATGCCATTTTCTTAATGTCTTTCATTTTTGTAAAGCACTTTGAATTGCCTTGTGTTGAAAAGTGCTATATAAATAAACTTGCGTTGTCTAATAAAGATTTCATGTGACACATAACATGGATTTGTTGATGGGAATTAATGTGAATAAATTAACTCTAGGTTAACGGTACTCTTGCTATCACTACTCACCGACACTCTATAAACCTTGTCCCTCATGCTAGCCTTGACAACACCGGGTCCGGGAAGCACACCTTCATCTAGGCTGCACTGTTTTACGTGCCCTGACTTGTAGTGGTTCTCTCCTCTATCTACACTCTTCTTGTCATCTTTGTAAAACGATATCAGACTGGTAATTGACACAGCCATGACTTCTAGTTAAATTCAGTGTGGCTCAAATGAAAAGCTTTGTTAAAATATGCAAGCGTGCGAAAGTCAAAGTCAGCTTTATTGTAAAACAATTCTACATGTGTTATACATCCAGAAATATCGAAATATCGTTTCCCAGAGTGTGACATGTATACATAAAACAAAACGGGGTATACAGTTTAAAATGTTAATAATATATTTAAAGTGTTCAAAGTGCAGTTTCAGTGCAAGTCAGTTGAAACGATCTTAAGTTGGCGTGACGTTGAAGTCGTGCGACCCTGCTGCTGTACTGGCTTGTAGTTAGTTTATAGCATAACGTTAGCATTTCGCTTTTGGCGACTAGATTTATGATTCAAAAATTATAAAAGTAGGGTTGACATGTGGAGATTATCCGGCTGAACAAAACGTGATCCCTCTCTTAAATGTGTGTCAACCACAGACCTTATTTCAAGCTATTTTCCAAAATCCTATGGAGAATTTGCATTGGTTTTTCACGAAGGAACCGGAAGAAGTTTACTTCCGGGTTTTAGGACGCGTCACTGCGGTTCTCTATAGGCTGATGGTGATTAATAATTTAGCTCAGCTCAAATGACTCTGCAATAAGGCATAATCAGATCCCCCCAAATCAAATGAGGAGGCATTACCATAGTGATTTATTGCCAGTCATATCAAATAAGGAATTCACTTTAAAGGCTTGGTGAAAGAAGTGTGTGTTGGGTATGGGTAGGTGTGGCTCTAGCACGATAGCGGGAAAGGGCCATTTTCTTGTTTGTGGCTGCTTGTTTTTGTGGACGGTAGAAAATATACCTGCCTTTGTTCCAAACAAAACAAAGATGGCAAACAAAAGAAGGAAGATAGGAGAGAATAGAGGGTAAATGTCCAGAGTGACAATGTGGTACTCAAGATGGGAAAGGTAAGTGCTTACACTTTGAGTAAGATATTGACAGATGACAAGTAAGGAAAAATCGAGTATATTCACCAAAATGTAAAGTGAGCACATGCATAAATAACATTTACAGAAAACCACTTATTGATTGGCATTGACAAATATCTTCAGAACTTAACTTCAGAAGTAACACGATGCTTCACACACTATATACGCACACCCATTCGGACAAATGTGCACACCCACCATCCTCTATCTCTTGTTAACACACACAAACACTTATTCATAATTAGTCTCGTCGCGAGTTTAAAAGGGGTGAGGCTTCTAAACTGTGTTGATGATCATAAGTTCAGCGCGCCTTTCCTTTGGCGAGTGAAAGAAAAAACCTGCATAACAAAGCTTGATGAACAAACGAACGCCCACTTGTTCTCTCTCAAAGACCCGAAGCCTCCAGGCTAAACAGACTTAAAAAGGCTTCCTCACTCCAGCTTTGGTTAACACCCGTGCTACTTTAATTAAGACCCGGCATTTTGCATTACACAGAGGGTGTGGGAAAAATACATTTGTAATATGCCATGAGTGCATGCCAGTCTATGCAACAAATAATAATAATAATAATATATTGGATTTATATAGCGCTTTTATAGTACCCAAAGACGCTTTACAATATGAGGGGGGGGGGGGGTAGATAGACAGTGGCTAACTTTACTTTGATGCCTCTTTAGTTGGACTACAGACTCTTGAACCAGGGGACAGAACATGCCCTCGAGCTGGAGGACGGCCTGTTTCCTACTGTACTGATATGTACTTCACACAGCAGCCATTTTGTCTCCCAAAGGCAATCGCTGGGTTCTTCAAACGGTATCACAGAGAGACGCCAAGACACAAACTGGCATTATATATTATGTGAAGACACCGTACTAGCTCATGGCTTGTAAGAGAACTCCACATAACACTCCCAAAGATGGATCAACACAGCCTCCAAGTTCTAAGTGATGCTCCTCTGGGTAATATTAACCACTGATTGACTAGTGGGCTACTGGATAACTTTTGATGGTTTGGTTGTCAACAATAACAGAATGTTCCACTTTCCTTTTCCTCTGAGAGTGGTTCTGAAGTGTTAAGGAGAACTTCTGTCTCAGGTCTGATTCACATCAAAGACTCAGAATGTACAATGCTTCCCAATATTGCAAGACCTGAAGTTGACGCCGCCTTCATGAGGTCACTGATTGGCCATCAGTTTGTACTGATATGTAGTATTGTGCTGTAAATATACTTGTAAATACTGTAATTACAAAAGTAATTGTTGTGGTCTGGAAACCTACTGATGTCACCATGGGGAGGATACATCAGACAATTCAAAAAGGTAGAAATGTTAAAGGTCCCATGTCATGCTTTTCCGGTTATTACCCGTCCCCTTGTGTGTTATGAAGGTTTTTATGCATGTAAACGGTCTGCAGAGTCACAAACCCTCAAAGTACACCCTGTAGCGAGTAAAACTCTAACACAGAAAAGACCTCCCCAAAACGCCTCGTTGGAGATTTCATGTTTACTTCCTGGGTATCGCTACGTAGGGATACCCAGTAGCCACGCCCAGCGCTATGGCCGCACCCTCTGCCAGCCTTTCAAGAAACAAAGCTTCCCAAACCTTTCAGCGATTCATGCCGGATATGTACAGCGTAGGGCACTGAAGAACGATGCTGTTCCTACTTTGTTTGGACCAGCGGGGGATTCGGGTACACAACATTTATGATGTTTAAAACAAACAAGGTATCTACCACGACTGTTTGAATGGGTAAACGTTTTTCGGACTACTAAGTTGGGATCGCGGAGAAATGCTCTCCGCAGACCCATTCTCACAGCGTTATAAACCTTTTTCTTACTCAATATCAAGCCACACTTATTGTTTTTACTTCGGCTGCGAGTGTTTGTGTGTGCTCAGGATGAGTCTCGCTTGTTCTTGCTGTATTTGTTTTGCCGACACGGAAGCCCTGTCTGCTCCTCACAGCAGCTCCTCACGAGCAGCTGCACGTCACTTGACCAATCAGAGCACACTGGGCTCACAGGGAGAGGGGGGCAGGAGCTCGAACAAGCCGTTTAGGACGGAGAGTGAATACCGGTGAACAGACATACTTTACAGAGATGCTGTATGAGAAACCAATGTGAGTTTGGAAAATTGCACAATATAAATCTATTCTAGTAGACCTCAACAATGGAATTATGATTAGGGATGCACGATAATTATCGGCCCGATAATTATCGGTCCGATATTAGGAATTATGACGTCATCCCGATAAACCCGATACCAGTATTAATAGCCCCGATAATATACAATATATTTTTTGGGTAAAAAAAAAGAAAGAGATACTGCGGTGTGGGTGGATTGGGATGAGGGGCGATTGTTTTTCACTCGGCTCCTCCCATTTTGCCAGTACTGTGGTATTAGTGGTTTAGGAAGAGGGGAGTTCTTCATAAAACCAGCGCCATCGCTACGATGGTGTGTTAAAAGCATACGAAGACAATAATACAATACAAAGTGTGTGTGTGTGTGTGTGTGTGTCTGCGCGCGCGTTGGAGCTATGTGCAACTCAAGGCATATGCTCGAACCGGAGCTGCCTGGACGCTGCAATCATGTTGCTGAGTGTGCTGACTTCTCCTACAATGTCCCGCTGTCTGCATCAAGTCAAGTGCTCGGCGCAGTTGTGGCGAAATGTCGCTCCTCTGTTTTCATTTAAACAGCTCCTTATATCCGTTAGCGCAGCTAGCTAGCACCAGATGCTAACAACAACAATGCACGTAAGGTCTCTCTCTCGCTCGGACCACACATACACACACCCTCCCGGTCCTCCAGATGGCCAGTCGGTGCCTGCCGGTGAGCGTGGAAGTGTGATCTGCCACAAGCGGGCGGCAGGAGCGGGGCTGTCAGCATCAGCTTGTAGATGGTATTTTAAACTCGATGCGCTCTGAAACTACGGGGCGGCCAAGGTAAAAAAATACACATGCGTTAATCGCGTTAAAATAATTAGTTTTTTATTATCGGGTATCGATTTTTTGTTTTTTTAGATTGTAGTTGTTTAATAAATAAATACAAACACTTTGTTTAGTTTCGGTAATTATTCTGTGCTTTGTGTTGCTGGCCCTTCTCTCTCCCATTCTCATTGAGTATTTCACAAAGAGTGAAACAGCGCCCCTCTAGATGTTATGGTGAAACAGTAGATTGCACCCTCTGTTGCGAGAGGAGCCTAGCCGAAATTGGCTTCCCTTGGTGAAAAAACAGGAGGGATTGACCAATCCGATGAGGCTCACGTCATGCCCCTGCCAACCTGTGATTGTTCAGGGCCATGCCAAGACCAATCCAGAGGCGGCTGGCTTCCCTTGCCTCACAATCCAATCAAATCGCATCAACTTCAGTTCGTACTGTAATACGAACTATAATGTACTTTCTAGGGCATCACCGCCCAAGCAACTGAAGCAAGTGCAATTATGGAGGGTGGAGATTTGCAGTATTTCATCAAACATAATTGTACTAAACTTCCGCTACAGCAGCAACTAAAAATTAAATCTGATGACAGTCCAATGCCCAAACTGGAGCTGTGTACAGAGAGGAAAAAAGGAGCGAGTCGGACGTAAAACGTTAAATAATAAACAGCGGATTTCTAACATTTGACATTTCATTTAGTTTCCAGGGCTGAATTTGAGTCCCAGTCCGCCCCTGAACCCAAGTGACATACTGTTGTGTGCCACAAGCCAATAAAACAGCAGTGTAAAACAAAAGTGCCATACCATCAGCCCCTTTTAGATCTCAGTGTCACTGTAAAAGCATAGAGTGCATTGTTATGGTCGCCAATAGAAATGATGGCAGGAAGTACAAAAACAAGACCCAAGTTGTGATAAACTGAATTGATCCTTAATGCTGGCAGACCAACAGGCTGAACACTCTCTGTACTTTTACAATAGGCCTGAGCGTATAGCTGCTGCCAACATAAACAGAGCAAGGTGAAAACAACTAGCGCTACGGTTTAAACATGCCCTTCGGCGCTACAAAAGCTGACGGTGCATTACCCAGGCCCCGGCTTGCAAGTGTAACTGGTGGCGGAAATGACAGCTATGTAAAAAGGTTACGATAATGACAAGTAAAGGTTACAGCAATGATATCAAAGTGCGATGCAGCAGCTGGGTCGTTGCGGTGATTATGGGGGTGTGTCTGTCTGACCCAGCCAAGGTGTCTCTCTTCCTCTTTCTCTCTCACACACACACAGACACACATATATGCTGGCCCCTGGCCCAGACGGCATCACACTCTGTGGGAGGGAAGAGAGGTTAGAGTCTCTGGTGGATAGTGCAGAGGGGGGGGGAGAGATGAAGGAGAAGGAGGAAAGAGGAGGTGAGGAGGAGGGGGGCTGATTGCTAATGAGAGAGACAGATGAGGGCAGCTCAGGGTGCTGCTGAGCCAGAGACTAGCCCACTGCTGACCACACCAGAGGTCACTGGGAAGACAAAGGGAGAAGTAGAGGGGGGGCCAGGACAGCAACCCAAACTTAGATGTATCAAATCCAAACCTGATAACCAACATTTTTAAAACCGGCTGAAAACTTATAGAACAGTATAGCTATAAAAAAAATGTGCTTCCATAGTTGAAAAAGAGCCAATTGGATCATCAAATGATATAGAAAATGTGTAGAATTAGAGATTGGATTTTCTCATTTTAAACTAATTATATTGAGGCGTTTCAGGCAGGGGGGAGTGTGTGGGAGAGAAATTCCCACACATGACCATTACAAACAAACAAACTTATAGAAATTCACTACAAGAAAGGGAATACCCAAAAAGCAAAACAGGTCCCCTTTAAGATATAGAACATATCAAAGTTACATTTTAGGTTTCTCCAGATGCTTCTCAGCAGCCTATTGCTACAGTGTCCCCCGAGCATATGAAGTTTTAGACTACATGAACATTCAGCAGAAAGACATTTTGAATGTGCATGTCAGAGTGTGTACCACCAGAGCAGCTCTCCTACCGAGACGGAGTAGGAGAGAGATACATACAAAGAGAGAAGTAGGACATGCAGAGTCTTAGGTCTCTTGTGGGTTGTGAGTGAAGTCAGTGTGTACTCAGTGCACATGTGTGTGTATGATCAGAGTGTGTGGTGGCAGTGGGTGCAGTCACACTCTGGCTCTGCAGCATGACTCATACCAGCACACACACACACACACACACACACACACACACACACACACACACACACACACACACACACACACACACACACACACACACACACACACACACACACACACACACACACACACACACACACACACACACACACACACACACACACACACACACACACACACACACACACACACACACACACACACACACACACACACACACACACACACACACACACACACACACACACACACACACACACACACACACGTGATTGATCAGCTGCCATGGCAACATAAAGCTGCACCAGGCTACACTTTTAATGGCGACATGTTTACTAAAATGTCCTCCGTGTGTGTGTGTGAGAGCGTGTGTGTGCTCGTCAACATCCCCATTTTCTCAATTTCAACTTCCCCTCCCAGCTTAGTGATGTACATCACCTACGACAGCTTAATGAGTTTATTTGATCTTAGAAGTTTCATAATTTATTGGTAAGTAAATCATATGAATGCAAGTAGATGGTAGTAGAAGGAGGCTGCAGATGGTGTCTGATTCATTCATCAGTGGGAGTGACTCAGTCAATGACTATTATGTCAGCAAAGCCGTCACAGAGAGGGCTGCTGTGATGGAGACCAGGCAGAGATCCTTATTAGGGAGCGGGATGTGTTGGCTCCACTCTGGGTGATGCAGGGCATGGAGAGCCTGTCCTTCAGCTGGAGGCCCTGGGTTCAAGTCACCAGCTGTATCGAAGTGGTTTTGAAAAAGATACTGAACCTCAAGTAGCAGCTACAGAGCTGGTCTGACCTTTGGACTTACAGTAAAAAAGAGGGAGGTAAAAAGAGAGTTTCCTTTCAAGTATCAAATTAGAACGGTTTTCTAGTTAAACGAAAGTCTTTGGTGATGCCCAATGACATAACATGCTCTTTTGCAATTTGACACATGAAATGGAATATATCATAGTGGCTTTATATTCATCAAGGCAAGATCTAAGCCTTTTAAAAGCATTTGTAATGCTATTAGGAATGAACCATAAGATCATGGGTATCACTGATGGGAGTGAGAATACCAATACATCTTTTGGTATTTTTTAAATTTAGTATTTATGACAAACAGTGCTTTTTCGCCAGTAGCTACTAGGATATGTTAAAAATGTTCATTCTTAAATGCTACCCTTGAATGCATCTGCATCAGTGCGGAAAACACCATTTTTATATGACTAAGCCACTGCAACTGCAAGCAGTCATCTTGGTTCAAGGCAAATAAGAATAAAAAGACGCCAACTAGACGAGAACATGTATGGTTGCATATATAGTGAATGCTTAAGGGATACTGACCACAGCAAGACCGACAGTATATGGAAACAAACTGCACATTTCCACTTGGAGCTGTAGGAATGGCAGATAGTTGCTGTGGCCAAGAACCCTTGAGCAAATGTCAAGAGATCAAGCATCAACTGAATCCTTTGTCTATCATTAATTATTTGACTTACTAAATCTACAACAACAATACAATTCTATAAATATTTCTTTTATTTTACTAAATTGATGTATTGTCTTTGAGCAAGGGCTACTTTTCAAGTTGTCTAGTGATGCAGACAAGGCTAACATGAATGTTAATATACTACAAATTGCTAAGATGTTGACCAAGAAGAAAAATGGTGTGTGTGTCGGTATGCATATGTGAGTGTCCTCTCCTGTTCCACATGTCTCACACACACAACTTCTCTTTTCTCTCTCTGCTTGTCATTCCTTGACATCTCTTCTGTAAGCCTACCTCACCTCTCTGGCTCACTTTCCCTTGCCTCTTGCTCCAGGGAGCCACCCACACCAACTGGCAGACAGCGTATGATCCTCTCTCACACACACACAATCTCCTACACCATATAGTGCAGTTGACTGCAAGCTGAAAGTACCATCTTGTGTGTGTGTGTGTGTGTGTGTGTGTGTGTGTGTGTGTGTGTGTGTGTGTGTATATATACACCGAGTCCAGAAGGCCCTTGAAATATGCACAGCAGTCCCATGCATAATACATGGGCACAGCAGGAGAAAAGAACTTGTGAGCCGAGTGGATCTCCACCTCTCCCCTCCACCCATCCTCCTCTCGCCACCCCACCCCACTGTCTGCTGCTGCTGCTGTGCATATGTTTTAAATAACAGCCGTCTCTCAGGGTCATTTGTGGGTCAGAAATGATGATGGCGGGAATGCATGAGGGCAGGAGAGATAGATGGATGGCTACAGGAGAGGGAATGAGGCGAGACTGCACGGTCACAAAGAAAGACAGGCGTTTTTATGCATAGCAGAGCTACGTGATATGAAGAGAAAGGAGAGCAATGATTCAGTGTTTTCCCTCCGCCGAGGCCTGACCGCCCAGCAGTGACAGGACATGCTGACTGTCAGAAGGTCAGACAGGCTGCAGGAACCACAGCATGCTAAGCTGTGCTAACCTACCAGGGGTTTTGTCATTTAACTCCAGAAAGTGAGGTGTTCTGCCCAGGAAGCAACTGCTGCACGGCACACATAACTTAAGACACTTATTAAGTTTGACAATCTGCTTTGGTGTCTCCTTTTTCTTTTCTTTCGTTCTTTGTCTTCCCCTCCTGCCTCGATTGGACTCCTTTGTTTACTTCTGTAACATAGTGACGTAACACTCGCTCTTCTATTAGCAAGCATTCCAACACATTATAGGTGATAGGCTAACAGGCAGGACACATGTAAGCGGTTGACCAATCAGAGCAGACTGGGCTCTGGTTTCAGACAGAGGGTGAAAAGAGGTGCTGCAGCACAGGCAGTATGAGAAAAACAGAGCTTTTTGAACATTAAAGCATGGTGACATGTCCCAGTAGAGACAACAAATACGCCTCTTTAAAACAAACCATCTGCATCATTATTACGCATGTCCCAATTAAGTAGTTTATGCCCCGATTCTGAACCAAGTTTTTAATATGCTGTATGTCTGCAGATACAGTCCGATACCATTCTGATTAAATATGTATCTGACACATTGAAATAACAGCTGCAGCCTACTTTATCTGATGCACATTATTCACAAATAACTTGATCCAAATAATGAAGGGCATGCTTAAAGCAGGGGTGGGGAACCTTTTTCCTCTCAAGGGCCATTTACATTTCTTCAACATCCTCCGGGGGCCGTATAAATGATTTACCTCTGCTTAAAAATACTAAAATCACAGCCCATTCATTTCGCCTTCCTTTCATGCTGTGCAATGAAAAAGCAACTTCTTAATCCAGATATCTTACCATGACTCGCGCATGCACGTGCACGGTTGTGGCATGACCACCCAAACAGAAAGATATGGACATATGTGTGCAACATTTGTATTTAGTTTCCTATCCATGTGAACATATGCCATACATCTTTGCATACATTCACAGTAAATATTTATTCAGTATGATGGCTGTCTAACAGAAGTTAAATTCATTTCTCACTTATTCTGACAATGTACTTAACCCCAAATAAAAGAACCCAATAAAAAGAGTTGTTAAATAGTGAAGTCACGTTGTAATAACAATAACTCATCTCTCTTTCGTTTTCTTTTTCAGCTTTGCCAAAAGCCACTGTGTCAAGTGTCCTTCCTGAGTTGCCGTCCGGAGTTCTCCAATATGGCGGACCATCTCGCACTGCAGATCGGGCAGGGGGACGGATCGGGTAGCGACTGCGTGTTCGCAAATTGACGTGCTTGATGTGAACGAGCATTTTGGTTAAAGTTGCGCATGCGCTATGAGCGCACATACGGGTACTTCTCAGGCATGCTGGGTAATCTGTGACGTTTCGCTCTCTCAAAAGTT
The DNA here is from genome assembly GCF_902827115.2 of Pseudochaenichthys georgianus. Lineage (NCBI taxonomy): Eukaryota > Metazoa > Chordata > Actinopteri > Perciformes > Channichthyidae > Pseudochaenichthys > Pseudochaenichthys georgianus. The sequence continues at coordinate 21,703,346 of NC_047524.1, forward strand.
GGGCCATTTTATCATCATGCTCTAATGAGCAACTCTCATAGGAATGAATGAGGCCCGCCTCCCACGCTGTATCCAGTTCTTATTATACATCCATGGTGCTCTCCGGCAGAACTGCACCCCTGTCAGACGAGACATATACCACGTGATGACAGTTAGGCTCGTGTTGTGTTCAAGGACCCTGACCTTGGCCAGGAAAAACAGGCACTCGCTTGTTTAATTCTTTTGCGGTCTAGATTTCTTTAATTCTTTTCTTTTTTGCGTGTGTTTATAAATTACCGGTCTCGCGGTCCGTATACGGCCCGGGGGCCGGAGGTTCCCCACCCCTGCTTTAAGGTATGAATGGAAGAATTTGTCTCCTGGGATCAGCTACAGAGAAGATCACTGTTTTTAAACCAGCCATCAACTTACTCACAATTGATGTTATTTAACAACAGCTATTATGACAAGACACAAGATATGTTGGTCATTTTAACCGCTGAAATTGGTGGTATGCACAGGCTAAAATGAGAAACTGCTAACATAATATTTGTATAGTGATTTTTGCTAATGAGAAAGAGTGAGGAGAAATAACAGCTTCATTACCATCAGAATTTAGTATATTTTGCTACTCCAATCACCGGTGCAACTAAATCAATTTTCCCATTCACACGCACTCATTTCCACTGTTTGGCTCCACACCCTGGCTGCAACACTAACAGGCTGAGGTAGACACAACACAGCAGAGTTCTGCTTGCTCTGGACAACTCTAATTGTTATCATTTCATCAATACATCTTATCTAGCATTATGAGAAATACTATATTTTTCATAGCGTCTGCCAGGGACACTGCAGTCCAATGCGCCTGCACAGTAGCAAATGCACACTTAACTCCTATAGCATAGCATATAATTGCATGTTTCACCCTAACATTTAAGTGTACATACTCCTCCTCTGTGATATTGACTATAAATATATTAGTACAATATATAAAAAAGTGTGTATCCCGGTATGAAAATAATAACTATAAAAGCACCTTCATTCTGGCCCAGTGAAATCATATTAACGGTCCTCATCATCAGATGAAGATAGCTCAGTTGATGGAACTGTAGATGCTGTGAATAATGAAAACTAGGCAAAACGTATCGGCTGATGCAGACTGTGTGATACATTTTTCAAATCTGGCACAGGATCATAAGCGAACCTTGAGGGGAGATTGTTTTATCAACAACAGTTTCAGGGTCAGGAGTGAACGGTCAAGCTAAGAGGTTGTTCCAACTGCATGCTTATTATGCAAAGACATAAATGATCACAAATGAGCACCAAAGCTAAAATAATGATGACTATACTGCAACAGTAGAGGCACTGGCACAGAGTGGATGATGCTCCGAACCTGCGAAAAGAACAGGAACAAACGGGTCATAGAAAGGAAGAAGAGCAGGTGACTTACGATGAGACGTTTGAGGCCCGTGAAGGACTGCTCCACAGAGTTGGCAGTGAGGACCTGACGCTTCATTGCCGCCGCTTCTCCCAGGAAACGAAGCATTAAGTCTTTAACAGCATCGCCCTGCAGCAAAACACACACACATGCTTTTAACATTATGAAATAGCACATAATAGAAGTGCATATGCCTTAGTCATGTCATGCTAAAAGAACCTGAAAATGACATGCAGGATTTAAAATATCAGTACTTTTTGAATCAACAATAAAGCCGATTGGGGCAATTTTCTTTTAATAAACTTAATCTGGACATCCTTAGTTCTGGATTTAAAAACAATCAGTTAAAAAATATATTCTGCCCAAATAGGAAAGAAAAGAAAACAGGTTCAGAATACTCTTTAATCCAGCTTTAGAGTGGATCTAATTTGTTTGCTGAAAACGGACTTATAGTAGGCATAAACACCAAGATGATGGAAAAAGAAATCCTTGATTTGTATTCATTTATTCAGGCAGGCATTCAAACACACTGAGGAGGATAATGAACACAATCTAAGCTGGGAGGTGGACGTACACCATCAAATTCAATTGAATAAATAAGTGAATTGATGTTTCATCACTCAAGAGTTGTTATTACAAATACATGTTACTGTTGAAGGAGCTCAGAGGGAGTGTGTGTACGACTGAGTGTGTGTACGACTGCTTGTTGATGAGTGGCAAGTGTCCAGTTGTCCAGTGTCTGTTGTGCCAGAGAATCATTTGAGAAATGTGTTAAACCAAATGGATGATCATGGTGGAGCCCAAGTCTTGATAAATGCCTTACCTTTAACATTATAAGATTTTAAACATGTAGCTACAATCTTTAACCAAAACACAAAATAACGAACACAAAATGACCGTGTCACTACTATTGTCATGTCCTAGCTGCTTTTCATGAAGCATGTGATAAGAGCGTGATAAGAGCATTGTGCTGAAATATAATACTGCTAGAGCTGAAGCAATTTATCGATTGATGTATCGTCACAATCGTTACACCAGCAACCATTTTCTCTTCTCAAGTGTTTTGCTGCTTTTCTGTGTTCATAAATATTAGAATGAAATTGTTCTTAATGGTTGTTTGGAGCAGACACGGCATGTAAAAGTGTCTCAAAACTTGTGAGGGTATTTTTATTTAACTGTTTTTTACCTGACTTTAAGTCCCTAGTATAGAACAAGCTTCAGAAACACTAACTGACATTTCCCATGATGCAGACAGATATAGACAGGCATATATGGGCTACTACTATCATATTGAGTTTGTATGAAATTATGTATTTGTTAAACGAATGTTTATTATGCATGATAAATAATTGTTTTGCGACAAGCCTGAACCTGAGCTGTTTGATGTCGTTATACTGTGCCATCAACTCAAGCTAGCCATCTTTCAGTAGCTACTTTCACCAGCATGTAGCAATACTTTAGGAAAGTAAATATGCACATGCTTCTCAAACCTCAGCGTTAAAGCCCTGGTTAACAGCCAATATAACAGCTCTCAAAACTTTCCAAAGAAATATGTTGTCTGAAGTCTCACCTGAAGGTTGTCAAACTTGAGTCCAGGCATAGTGAGTCTGGTGGTCTCTACATAGGCAGGGCTGTACTGCTGGGTGACCACAGAGATCAGCAACTTCCTGGTCTCCTCAGATGGCAGCCAGGAATCATGGCGCCGGTCCACCTCACTCAGGCTCAGCGCTGTCGCAAATGGGTCATCACTGCCCGAAAACACAGCCTGGAGCGTGTTGAAGGGCTGCGGCTGAGGGGCTGGGGCAGGGGCTTGAGCTGGGGCTTCTTGGGATGGAGGAGGTTGCGCCTTGGCGGTAGATTCAGATGGGGTAAACACTGAACTAGGAGTGGGAGCACTAGAGTCCAGAGCTCCACCGGGGTTGGAGATGGAGGAGGAGGTGGAGGAGAGCTGGCGCTCAGGGGTGGGGGCTATGGACGCTGGGGTGGCACCAGGAGGGATGTCAGCATTTGGGTTTGAAACAGAGATGAAGGAGGAGGGGACAGTGAAGGAATCAAAGAAATCTGAGGCTGGGTTGACATGTCCGTTATCATTGAAGAACTTACTGAGACTGGGGCTGGGCTGGCACACGAGGGGGGCCATCAGCTTGCTGGGGGTCACTGCCTCACTGGTTTCTACACCGCTCCCCATGCTAAAACTGGGGGACTTGATGAGGGTGGGCTGGAATCCATCGGGCACCAAAGACTTTGGATGGGTGCCATGGCTGAATATAGTGCACACCGGCACAGAGTAATCTTGCGTCTCTTGAGCTTCTAGTAGTGACGGTTCCCCACTGTAGGGATCAGACGGGCTGTGCTCGTCAACTTGGAGTGAGACACAGGATATCACCTGCTCCTCAGTGTCTGTCTGCTCCCTGGTTTCTTCATCCACTTTCTCCACAGAGCTATCCTTCTCCTGTTCCTCTACTGTAACTTCAATCTCTGTCGTATTCTGACCTATTTCACCTTGTTCCTCTTTGTCGACTGATGTCTCGTGAAAATGATCTTCCTCCTCCACTGCATCGAGAAAGGAGTCCATGGGGGCGTCGTCCTCCTCCTCACTGTTGTTAGGTGAGTCAGAAATCAGGACGCTCTCCATCATCTGGTCATTTAGCTTGTCCATCAGGCTCTCTGAAGGTGTAGCACTGCTGTCTTCCTGGGGGGTGGAAAACTCCCCGCCCAAGTCGATGCTCTCTACCTGGGGAAGGAGATTTTCTCTGAGTGGGGTCTGGCTGATGGTTAGCTTTGGAGGGTCTGGGCCTGGGGCTTCAGTGGTTACATCTTCCACTGTGATCTCCAAGGTGACTGGCCTCTGAGCAGGAGCCTCCTCACTGTCCATCTTACTGCTCCTGAAAAATCAAGAAATGCCTTTTGATGTAATGTAAACTGTGACAGACTCATACTCTCTGCGTAATTGTACAACACCGTGCAGTTCTCAGTCACTTCCTGTCAACATAGGTAAACGCTATTTTTTACGAGCTCTAGTCATCGTCATTGAGCTTACGTTCACAGTTACATCCGGAGATAAACGAGTCAGCTTCAGCTCTTTTATTCGTGCTTAACGTCCCGTCACGAAAGAGCCGTTAGCAGATATATCGCAGGTTCGCTGTCTGTGTATTACTGGCTATCTGGCTAATGCTACATTAGCCGGTTGGCTATCAAGCTATTTTAACTAAGCAACTGGTTGCAAATGTAGAAAACATGCTCGACTCATAGCTCGGCTCGTTTTAAAAAGCACGAAACATACTACCGCGATATTCTTATAAAACCGAAAAGGCAAACAACAAATACAAAACTGAAACAAACACGATTATGTTCTTACCTTACTGCACTGACAGATATACATATACTGCGCATGCGCAGTTCCAAAGGAAAGCTGCATCTACGGTATTCAAGAGCAGACACATTTCATGACGCTGATATTTTGTATTCTCGACGTTTTTTACGTAACTTTAAAAACCTTTAGAACGTTGCACGGCTGTCGTTACGTAGTTTAGTCCTACGCTTCGTTCTTTCCAATTCTGAATCGCGGAAGTGGATCAACTGTGTTGTGTTTGTGCAGTACGTGGTTCAGATGCAGTATTTTTTGTAGTGTTTTGACCGTGAGACGGTATAAAACACAAATAAAACGCTAAGAAAGCTCTGGGAAACAGACTGAAACATGGAGGACGACGCTCCTGTCATTTATGGACTCGAATTCCAGGTACTGTCACCATGCATTATGTGTTTACCATAGACTGTATATTTATTTATTTATGTATGTTTACCCCGCTGAAAGCTTTACTCCATTCGGTATACTTCTAAGCAATTCTCTGATCTATTGTACAGTATGAATATTATTTTATTAGTCGTGTTATTTTGTATCATATTGCAGGCACGAGCGCTTACAGCCCAGACAGCTGAAACTGATGCCATCCGTTTCCTTGTGGGCACACAGTCCCTAAAATTTGACAACCAGGTAAGAAAAAATACTTAATGACAGACATGTCATTCCATTTACAGCAATAGGAAGGAAGATGTCTGCAACAGAAGGGAACTCCTATTTTACTTTACTTAGTTCACAGCAGTAGTTTGTGTCCCCAAATCCCAAATGGCTCTTTATAATAATAGGAACAAGTATCCATTATGCTGCATCTCCTCTGCTCAGTAGTTTTAACAATGGACTCGACCATAACATATGTGTAGAATTTAAAATGAACATTAAGGTAAAATGCAGGTAAACAGGAAAAGCAAAACACATACATAAGATCCAATACACCTTATCATTATTTTCAATTAAAAGATGTGATTCCGGCTTATTCCAAAATACTGTTCAACTACTGTGAAATTTGGTTAACTTGGAGTTATTGTTTTCATGTGTTAAATGTTTCTGAAAGTTAGTTTCTTTTGAGAGTGGACGTAAGATATTATGATTTCAGAAACATTAGTTTGACACCAAAGTGGAAGGAGTAAACTTTCTCTTTTCAGTTTGCTTTCCAAGGTTATAAGGTCTCAAAAAAAAGTAGTCCAATAGGGATTATGGGATTTTAATGAAATGTTTTTGAAGGGTTTTAAATGTAAATGTATTTATATTCAATGGCAGATGTCTAATTTATTTCCGTCGTTGGTATAGCACATACAGATGAACTGAATGAACAAATGAATAACCTTCTCTAGGTCAGAGGCAGGCAGACTTGTTTTTTAATATCTGTTAAATGTGAAGCGCATTACCAAATAACCTCTTGCATTGCATCTCAATTTCAAATGAGAGTCAAAGACTGTTCTGCAGAGCATGATAGTAGTCAACATTATGACATGGAGTTTAAGAGGCCAATTAGAAGAAGAACAAAATCAGATCATACTGGAGTTGAAAAAAGTTTGAAGAATTTTAAACTTTTTTGTTTGTTAATGTTAAGACCTGAAGCTAAGATTCAACAGTTCTGATTTTAGTCAGGAAATGTATTCAAGGCAATCAGGATTTGAGTGCAGAAAGATTCCGGTATGTATTCAAGAGTCTTGTTGTCATACAATAGGGTTTGGTCCTGCAAATTGTAAAAAGGTTACAAATGCTTGAATAGACCCAAAGGGCCAACAAGATCAATATGCTGTGAGGTCAACTATGACCCCTTATCATTATTACCAGTAATTGCAAATAATGGTCCATTTTGGCTCCCTCTACAATACATGAAAAATATTTAAAAACAAAAATCTGAAGAAGCTTTGTACTTATCAATGAATGTCAAATAAAATAAAATACATTAAAGACCAACACTTAAGAACATACCTGACCATTGTTACCTTGTATTGCTGGTAACCTTTCCATGTCCATTCATTCTGTTCATTGCCAGTCCTAAAGCAACAATAGCCAGGGTTGTCTTTAAGTGCACATTGGGTAAACATTTTTTTTTTTTTTGTGTGCCATTTTTGCAAATAACCCAGGATGTTGTGGTTATATGTTATGAAGTGTACCCACTTGGACATCAAGGCGATCTGGATAAAGGTCCCATCGAAATGTTCCATGGCCCAAGTTTACATCATGATTCATAATGTAGACTCATTTAAACCAGAGAAAAACAGCAAGATCTGCTAGAAACACATTTAAAATGTGAGGTTTGTAACATTGTTGCTCGACAAAACCAAAACGATTAAACCGCTGTTATTGTCTTACTTAATTTGTTGCTCTAAAAAACCTCATAACACAGAGAAAATAAATCTTTAAAGGGGCCCTATTAAGCTTTTTAGAGCAGACAGGGCTCTGGTTTCAGACAAAGGTCGAAAATAAGTGCTGCACAGGCAGTATGAGATAAATAAAGACCTTTTCAAACATTAGGCATGTAAACATGTCACAGTAGGGGCAGAAAATACAATTTAAAAACCTGAAAATGGGCATAATAGGGCCCATAAAAAAAGAAAGAAGAAGAAATAAATGGGGTAAATTTATTAAGTTGCAATCAGTGTTTACCGTGTTTGACTGAATATGACAAGAACACATAAACTCATGGGAATATTGTTGGACTAATTGTCTGTTAATTGACCCATTCTTTAACGATAAGCAGTTTATCAGTTATCAGAATTCTTGACTTTTGTGTCAGGATTTTGAAATTCTCTTTATCAACTATTTGTTTCAGATAGATAGGGACTTCAGGTGTAGCCGAGGAGCCGCAGTCCGACCCTCAACTGCAACTGCTAGAGTTATCGTTAATAGAGGAAATATCCGTTGCATATTGTGCATCCATGTTGTATGGTTTCTTTGCCTGTATTTCTGAGTGTTGGTGAGGGTTTTGTGCTGTGAGAGTGCTTGTAGGAGAAAAAAGATAGAGAGTGGGGTGTGTGCATGCATGCACATCTTGCAGAGGTCATTACAGAGACAGATGACAGAAACAGTTGGCTCTAAACGGGGGAGAAATAATTAGCTCTCTGATAGAGAGATGGAGAGAGAGAGAGAGAGAGAGAGAGAGAGAGAGTGAGACACACACACATACACACAGATGTACAGCATTTCTGCCTTGAAGAAACAAGCCTATTTCTCTGGCAGACTGCAGTGTGAAAACGGTCTGCCACTGAATACAGACGTAGTTCAATCCAAGTGCTGTGTAGCGAGTCTAATACAGAGCTTGTTGGGAATAGTGACAATACAGCACAGTCGATCTGTGTGATTTATTATTACACTCTGACAGGAGCTTAATATACTCTTCCTAACACTTTCACTATTCTGGCATTAGTGCAAAGCTGAGACACGAGAGAATCAGAAGCAAATTGTTCAATAGTAGGGTGAATAATCACAGGACAGTCAGTCGATTTACGTAATGAATGGTCTTATTACTCATTATTAATCGATTTACCTTGAGGCTAGTGTAGACTTTCCAATTCTGTGATGTCTCAGCTGATGGGCAAAACGTTGGTCTGAGGTCGCACAGTAAGTGGTTTCCAATCTGACTCTACCTACCTTTTTAGATGCTGAGGTATTCGGTATGTGAACTCGAGATCCACTTAAGAGGGCATGGTTTTCATTCACAATTCCCAGCAAAAGCAACGATACGCCTGTATCTTCCTGACTTTAATGTTTGTTTCCAACTCGTTACCCAGCTCTGAAGGGAGCCAGGTTTAGAACTTCTCACTTTTTACTACGCCTTTGAGTACGGCCGCTCGGAACATCTAAATATATTGGACACCGTATCGTAGAAACTAGTTAAGTATAACCCAACACTAGATTGGTCCAATAACTGTCACAGTCTAAGCCTCAATATTCTTTAAAAACAAAGTTCTTTAAATCGACACACGGCCCCTGAAAATCCCTTTCCAATTGTAGTTGTGTGCAACTTTCTAATACAGAAAGTTCCATGGAAGTTGTTTGGATATTTTCCTAAGTTACATTTTAGAGCTAGGATCCACATCGTTGCACACCAACATCTCTCAAACTGATTAGATCCATCTGGCACATAATGCAAATAACTACTAAATTGTTGCTAATTCCTTTAGTGCTAATAGAATGAGGTTTATTTTGGATAATACCTATTTATTATTTATAATAAATTATTTTCCTTAAGTTGTTTACTTTAAAACAAAGCAAAATCAATCCCATGTAGTTAAGTGTAAAAAAAACGAACTTTACAGACTTTTTCTTAGATTGATGTCAAAGAGCATTCGAAGCCGTGAATCTAATATGGGTCATTATTCCTCTTTTGGGCCATGTTCTTTGAGATGACCCTACATTTGACTCAGTCAGAGCGGTCCGTTTTATTCATGAAGCTCATTGTCTTTCCCACTCTGCATAACTTTGCTGGCCAACATTGGTGAGCTCACTTCGTTTCACGTTGTGAAAAATGTTTTTCCGATGGGCATTTCAGCGCTGATTGCTTCTGCTGTATCCATAAGCCTGCTGGCCTCTCCACCTCCCATTAAGCATAATGCAGGGTGGAAATGTCTCTCTTAACTCGCAGAGCACCTCTCAAATCCCTCAGAGACCAATAGCAGGAATGACAAATAGGAGGGCACGTCGGCATGGCATTTAAGGCTGCTAACGAGATAAAGCGCCCGAGCTTGGCACCTCTCACACGCTCGCTACTCCTCCACCCCGCTTACTGTCATCTGTGCGGCTAAAGAGCTTTAGCGGAGAGGACCCTGAAGTAGGAGGGGGGGGGGGGGGTGTGTGAGGGCTTTATCCTTCCCTTACCCCCTCTTCCTGATCTCCCTCTCCCCTTTCCTTTCCTCCATTCCTTCCAACATCGGCAGATAATTAAAAGTGCCGGGCTGGGTGCCCAAGTGGCTGAAGGCTATGAGTCACTCCCCAAGCCTGGAAGAACGAGGGATAAATCACCTGGGGGAGGAGGGCTAGAACTTCTCTATCCTCTCACACCTAGGTTCATTTAGGAGGACCCTATTACCAGGCCCTCCAATTACCCTGTCCCGCCAGCCTGAATTTATTTGTACTGCTCCCACACCACCATAAAATTATAACTTTGCGTAATAATTTTTTGCTCGATGCAGTCCAACCCAAGGTTAATAGCCGCCTAACTGACTTTGAGGAGGCTGAAGGATGCTGGCGCTACGATGCTCTTCTCCTCCTCCTACTCACGCCTTCTCCTTTCATCCTGTTTTTTCCTAGCCTGTAAAAGTAGTACAGGGAAGGGGAGTGGAAGTGCCTAGCAGGAGTTATTGTCCAGTGCAACCCCATTAACGGTCCCCCAAGGTGCTGTAAGTGTCTCTCTTATGGGAGAAACTGCCATTAATTGTCTGATCAAACCTTGAGACCCTCACTGTTTTACTGCTTTGTGGGCCCTGAACTGCATTCAATTGAGGACCCTCTTGGAATAGATTTCCATCTAAAAAAACAAACTCAGTGAGGAGGAGGAGGAGTTTATATTAAGTTCTTATGGATAAAAGTTTAGCATGTTTGCTATAACGTCTAGACAACTGTTGATTTGTTTTCAAGTGCAGCTCAGGTCTCGGCGGTAGACCAGGTCAAGGAGACCTGTGAGTATTTCAGGTGCCTTGTGTAATATAGAAGTGTAGGTAACTGTTAACGAGTTATTGGTATGCATATTACATTTTCAAATGTAATCTGAAAAGTAGCATTGTTCCTTTCTATAGGTAGCAATACTTTCTAAAATTGTATTCAAAACCACACAAGTGACAAGAAGATAATGAATTCCAGCCATCATTCAATTCCTTACCTGACATTTAAATTGTGTTGAATCAAGAGCTCAGTCTGCTCTGATTGATCAACCGCTTAGAGATTCCCCGCTCCTTAGCCTATCCCGTACATTGTGTTGGAGTGCGAGCCAATTTTCATTTCATTTCAAACCTTTATTTAACCAGGTGGTCCCATTGAGATCATTGATCTCTTTTTCAAGGGAGACCTGCAGCAAGTAAACACATGAAACATAAAACAACATAAAACAATAAAGGACATCATACATCATATTTACAGGGCTACATTTACATACCTATCGACATTTACAAGTACCAACAATATCAAAGAGCATTTCACCTATCCGAGCTTTAAAAACATGCAGTGGAACCAAATTGCTCAGTTTCAATTCTTTTTGAAGATTGTTCCAAGCAAGAGGAGCTGCGCACATAAAAGCTTTCGTACCGAAGTCAGTCCTTGCTCTTGGCACATGTAACAAGACTACATCATGTGATCTCAGGCAATAGCTAGCTGCAACTCTGTGTGATCAGAGAGCAGATATAAGATGGGAGTTTACCCAGCATGGCTTATATGAACATGTACCAATGACTGAGCCTACGTACAGTAAGTGAAGGCAAACCTGCCCTGGCTTACAGGTACAGTGATGAGTAAGTGCCTTTACAATTAGTAACACATCTCAGTGCGCTGTGATAGGCGGCATCTAACTTGTTCAGGCAGGTGCATTCATATAGACCAGATCCCCATAGTCCAGCACAGGTAAAAAGGTCACAGAGCCTTTTCCTGGCCTCAAGCGAGAAGCAGGACTTGTTTCTGAAAAAGAACCCTAGCCTAACCCTCAGCTTTTTTAGCAGGTTATTGACCTGAAGTTTAAAAGAGAGACAATCATCAAGCCAGATACCAAGGTATTTATAACAGGTAACCACTTCAAGTATCTTTCCTTGCACAGTTACAATATCCAAAGCGGTCTCTGGTGTCTTTTTGGCTTTTGAAAATAGCATTACCTTAGTTTTTATCAACATTTAAAATAAGCTTTAGTTCAGAGAGCTGAGTCTGAATAATATTAAAAACAGCCTCCTTAATCGAGGGACCTACACAATACATCACGGTATCGTCCGCATAAAAATGTAAAGTAGCTCCATCCACATTTTGGCCTAAACTGTTGATATAGATGGAGAATAATAGTGGACCTAAAACAGTACACCATTTGTAATGTTTAACTACTCAGAAGTGAGCCCATCAAATTGAACACATTGGGACCTTTCAGAAAGGTAGTTCACCAACCACCCACTGCATGGCTGGATATGCCAATACTGAGTAGCCTCTGCTTCAAGACATGGTGATCGACGGTGTTGAACGCTTTAGAAAGATCAATAAACAGAGCTGCACAACTCTGCTTATTCTCTAAGATACTCGCCACATCATTCACCACTTTCATTGTCGCAGTGATGGTGCTGTGTTGCTTTCTGAAACCTGACTGATGTTTAGACAGGATGTCATTAATACATTAAAAACTCCTTTACCTGTTCACTCACTAGGCTTTCAAGAACTTTAGCCAGAACTGACAATTTAGAGATGGGCCTATAGTTATTTAATAAAGTGGCCTCCCCTCCTTTTAGTAAAGGCAGGACATAAGCTGACTTCCATACTTTTGGAATTGTCTTCGTGCTGAGGGAGAGAAGTAAGATGTTGTGCAATAAAATCTGCAGCTATCTTTAGAAAGAAAGGTTCTACGTTGTCCGGACCAGCCGGTTTCTTAGGATCTAACTTGGTTACGGTTTCATGAACAACATCAATAGTAACAGCAGAAAAACTGAATGGGTTTTCCAGACCAATCTTTGATTGAAATCACCCTTAAATAATACTCTCCTCTCTTGTAAAAATGTTCCCCCAGTCTTACTGAATTATATTTAAAATATGCAAACCTCATATTTAAAATGTTCTGGGTTGAAGCTATATTTCAACACAAAGAACGCTATCATAGACAATCAGGGCGCCATGTTCTCCGGTGAGAGTAACATCAATCACCTTTTTTTTGCTAAATATATGTGCAAGGTGCAACTCAAATTCTTTACAAAATCATGATCTACTTTTCCCGTTTTCCTTGATTTCCCCCCTAGACTCTCACTCTACTTTTAATGATAAATTACACACTATGCAGATCAAATCTAGACCTTTAGAACTGGAGTATAGCTATAGCCAAATTACCATCTGCTGCCAAAGGTTAGTGCACAAGAAATTCATTTTATATAAGTACACAATGAAAGGACTTTTACTAAAAAAAGATAATGCACCTCATCCACAGCCCCTTTTAGCAGGGCCACTCGGCAAATAGAAACAAAGATGGAATGAGTTTCATGGATTTCCTTTTTGTTGTTCCATTTCCTCTGACTCCTTCTACGTGTCATATGCAGAACTCCCAGGGATCCAACGTGGCTTCTAAAAGTGTCTTAATCACCGTTTTAAAGGCCAAATCAAGATGAAAAGTCCTCAGCCGTTAGAAGTTGACGGGGGGAAAAGAGAACCAAAGAGATGCCTGCCTCTAAATTACGTTTACTGTCATATTTAATATGATTTAATTTAATATTTATTTCTTTTTTTGGGGGGATCAGAGGAGAAAGTGGAGCTTTGAACTGGTGTTTGTGTTTGTGTGTGTGTGTGCGTGTGTGCGAGGGGGACCCAAGTTCCCATCAGCAAAAACACGTGGGTTTGCTATCCTGGCTCCTAAATGGTGGAATGAGCTCCCCATTGAAATCAGGACAGCAGAAAGCTTACACATCTTCCGGCGCAGACTGAAAACTCATCTCTTTCGACTCCACTTCGAGTGATAGAATTACTAACAAAGCACTTATATACTAATAAAGGACTGGCTTATCTAAAGCCAGTTGAGTAGCACTTGAAATGCTTGGCTCTATGAAACCTGATGTACTTTATGATTCTGTTTTCTTCAAGGTTGTGTCTTTCTGGTCGAATGTACTTATTGTAAGTCGCTTTGGATAAAAGCGTCAGCTAAATGCAATGTTGTGTGTGTGTGTGTGTGTGTGTGTGTGTGTGTGTGTGTGTGTGTGTGTGTGTGTGTGTGTGTGTGTGTGTGTGTGTGTGTGTGTGTGTGTGTGTGTGTGTGTGTGTGTGTGTGTGTGTGTGTGTGTGTGTGTGTGTGTGTGTGTGTGTGTGTGTGTGTGTGTGGCCTAGCATTACCATACTTGTGGGGACCTACATCTGTTTACATAGTCACGTGTGGGGACTCGCCTCCCTTATGGGGACAAAATGGAGGTCCCCATGAGGGGAATAATTAATTTTAGGGTGAAGACTTGGTTAGGTTTAGGGTAAGGGTTAGGATAAGTCTCCAGGAAATGCATGTAAGTCAATGTAATGTCCCCTGAAGTGGTGTGTGTGTGTGTGTGTGTGTGTGTGTGCGTGTGCGTGTGTGCAGAACCCACCTCGACACATCTCTCTGTCTCTGCTTCTCTTCCAGATCCACATCATTGACTTTGATGATGAGAATAACATCATTAATAAGAATGTCCTTCTGCACCAAGCTGGAGAGATATGGCACATTGGAGCCAGTCCTGCCGATAAGGCTGTGCTTACCACCTGCTATAACAAAAGTGAGTCCTGCTGTTTCCTTCTGTCTCCGGCTCCGTTCACTGCCTCTTTGAGCATCTAGTCACTCTGTTTCCTTTTTCTGTTTTTCTGTTGTTGTTATTTTACATAAACCCTTCCTTTCTGTTTCCGTCTAATGACCTCATGCAGTTTGGTTGAGAATCATGACATGTAGTTGGTCTTTAACAGATGATCCATAACAGACAGTCGCTCTTCACAGGTCCGACAGCGGCTACCGCTACTGTGTAAGAAGTCATGTCTGATAGAATCAATACTAATGTGTGGACATGATGAACCTCATGTGGGATAAGAGCAGCGGCTGCACAATCACTGTCAGACAGGAGAACATCTTTCAAAAGGTCACATGCACATCATCTTTGCAATATGTAGAGTTTTATTTTAGTTTGAAAACTTCACAGGTTTTCTGCACCATATTTAAATAGTAAACTAAATTGGAGAAAATAACAATGTATCTTTTATTAGTTAAAATCAGCCAATAATGTTTGCAATTCCAGTGTATCTATTTTTATAAAATTGGGTTAGGGTTATATACAATGTCCTGCAAATGGTGGTCGGCACACTCCCAGTTTGGAGAAACAGACAGGAAGAAGCACAGGTAGGCTGAGCATTATACTGCTGCGGACAAGGGCAGAAGCAAAACTCTTGTTAGCCACCTAAGCCATTTTCTCTACACTCTCTCGCCCAAGCAACCACACTCCATTGACAAAAACGGAATGTTTTATTTTCTAAAAACAGGTTTCTGGTCTATCGTCGCTGCCTCGCTGAGGTTTTGTGTGACTTTGGTGACACCCACTTTGTTTTTTTAGAAGCAGGTTTTCTTTTAGGTATCATAAATGTTGTTGCTACAGTACCACCGTCCACAGCAGTACATTGCTTTGCTTCGATGCGGTCTCTCCTGTCTGGTTCACCAAACTTGAGGCATGCCTACCGGTAGTTAACTGTTAATGGATATTCAATTGGAGTTCAAACAATCAGAACTATTCCTTTAAATGCATATCCATACTGTAAGCAAATACCAGCTACCGGTGCCTCAATGTGTCTGAATGGCTAGTATGGACCTTAGTTATTTGTGTGTAAGATATCTTCTAGGGCCAGACGCAGTTAGAGTTTGGGATATTTGCCTCATCTGGGACAGGATCTTTGTCTCTGTGCCCCCCCCCAAATAACCCTCCACCACCCTCTCCCCCATCTCACTTCTGTCTCTGAGTTCTACATGCTTGAGTTCACAGGATGACAGCCTCTCTGGGCCGGGCTGAAGCTCAGACGGGCCCAGAATGCACTGCTGCGCACACCACATATTCACATAGAAAAAAAATGTATACGTACAAACACACAAACACTAAAGCGCTTCCATACCGCCTCCCACCGGCACTCCAATACGTGAACAAGAAAAGGCTTTTGTTCGAGATGATTGCTTGCCCACTTACTCCAAGTGCAAGGTTGTCTAAAACCACTCAAGAGCCTGTGGACCCGCAGCACGTTGCTTTTTAATTTGACAAATAGGCGTAACGCCAGTGTTTCATAGCCCGACGCCTGCCCACACACTGTCAATATCTACACCAAAAAGAAATTAGGCTTTTTGCTTTCTCTCTCCCTCTCTCTGTGATCGTGTATGCCCTACAGCCTCAAACTTTTACTCCAATTACTCTATCAATTCTACATTTACTCCACTGGTTCCAATTAGCAGCTCTGGCTCTGGTGTGGATGTGCCAACATCACACATTTGTGATGTGGATTTGGGGGGGAAAGTGTATTCACGTCACCGCATTAGCTCCTGTAAACCACACAAACACACACTGTACTCCAACACTCTGTTTATGAGTGTGTGTGTGTGTGTGTGTGTGTGTGTGTGTGTGTGTGTGTGTGTGTGTGTGTGTGTGTGTGTGTGTGTGTGTGTGTGTGTGTGTGTGTGTGTGTGTGTGTGTGTGTGTGTGTGTGTGTGTGTGTGTGTGTGTGTGTGTGTGTGTGTGTGTGTGTGTGTGTGTGTGTGTGTGTGTGTGTGTGTGTGTTGTCCCCTCCAGCCAGTGACAGCAGGGTGGTGTCCTGTGCGGCAGTTTGGAGGATGCCCTGCGATTGGGAGACAGGAAGCAATGATTCACCTGACGACTCCGCCCACAACCCCCAGACCTTGGAGCTGCTCTGTCACCTAGACGACAGCCCCCACGGCAACGCTGCCTGGTAGGTGTTGCTGGGGAACAGCCGCACTCACAGTACCAGTGATGCTAGTGCAATTATTCTTTCGATCCTTTGTTGTATTTGTGGACTACAGGTGGCCTAATTACCTAAACACAGACGCCTGGGGCACCTTGACAGCCCTTTGTGAGAAAGGATTTAGATTTGGCTACGGGAATATCAAGCTATATGTTATATATTATTCTATATTAGTCCAGATCATTGTGGCTTTAGCTGAATACAATGAGCAGTATAGCACTATTGGTGGTCAATATATATTCTTATGGAACTTTAAAATACATGTCATGGTCTTCTTACGCAGCACATGAGTTGTAAGGTCAAGAGGATGGAAAGCTCACAGGTTTTAAGATGTTTGCTATCACCAATATTATATATCCATAGTTATATTGCAATATTGGGGCATTTTTATTAAAATATCATATTATCTGTCTCTATCTTCCAGGGCTGATTCCTATCTGATTAGTTATCTATTTATGGTTTCACAATCAAATGACCATTAAACTATTTTCCGTACAAGGAAATATGTATCTATATATCTAGCCATACCGCCAACCACCAAACCTAGCCAATAAGGTTATTTCAAAAAAGATCATCATAACATGCGAATATGTAAGGATAATCATAAAATGAACTAGCAATGTCTACTTGCAACCCCTCGAAACTTGTGCATGTTTTCATTTATTCCTGAATTATGGACAGATGGTGGACAACTCCTTCTGAAACTGAAATAGCCCACACTCTCCACACTTTTAGATTCCATTCCTTTCCTTGCATTTCCTTTCCTGGCTTTGCCTATCCTCTCCTCCCCTCTCCTCTTTCTCGTATCCCTACCTCTTTCCCTATTACCCTAATTTACAAGAGTGTTTTTACTTTTTGGGCTCAGACTATTGACTGGCTCACATCTCAGCTTGTAGTCTCGGCCCGATCCTTTTGTCTTACAGTGGGAGCTCCTGTGCACAATGCCCTGCCATAACTCACGCCTATAAGAATACAAATCAATGGTCATTCCCCTTTTTAGTCCACTGTTCATCAGCTGCCTCATGATTACTATCATTTTTAGAGGCGCCGATCAGTTAGCGCTATGCACTCTGTAGCAGCTGTCTGCGCGGGAGAGATAAAGATGGAGAAGGAGTGAGGAAGATGGAGAGAGGGAAAGGTGGAGAGGAGTTCACAAAGAAGAGATATATTGCATTTGTGCAACTTGTGCTTGTGTGAGTGTGTGTGTGGAAGGAGGAGGAGGGTTTTGGATGAGCAGGAGTGTGCCCATGTGTGTACTGTGTATGTACTGTATATATGCGTCTGTGTCAGAGGGCAGGTCAGGCAAGGCGGCTGGGTAAAGATTGATGGCTGTGGGCTCCACCAACTTAACAGCGTGAGAGCTGTAACCCTCACAAGGGCACCAAACTGTGTGTGTGCGTGTGTGTGTGTGTGTGGCTGTGTGTCTGTGTGTGTGGTGGGAGTGTGCATTCAGTGCTGTGCAGCCTGTATTCTATGCTGTTCTCTATTGGCTCCCCTAGATGGATGGCTTTGGTCTGCTGCCCACCTCCTCCATCTCTCTGTGACACACACACACACACACACACACACACACACACACACACACACACACACACACACACACACACACACACACACACACACACACACACACACACACACACACACACACACACACACACACACACACACACACACACACACACACACACACACACACACACACACACACACACACTCACTCCGATTATACTGGCAGCTTTCACCAGCCTGTGCATGTGTGTGTGTGTAAGTAGACAAAGAGTAAAGAGATTGGAGTTCATACTCTTATGAGGGTATTGTCTGTTTCATGCGTGTGTGCGTTTGATAACCTGCCCATGTGTGTGTTTGCGTCCACTCACTGTAGCATGTCTACATCCTTCATGTGTGTGTCATCCGGTGCCTGGTGTCCTCCACTCTCACTAACAATAACACTTTCTCCTTCCTACAAATCCCCTCATTGTTTGGGTGGGCAAACAGTTGAGCTCTGTCCTGTTGTGAAGTGTGCTCTGAATAGAAACACGGGAAAAATATGTCTCCAAAAACCTGGGCTAACCAATCTGTGTTTTTTGTGGCATATGTGTGCACCATAGCTGCGTTTTTTCCCCCTTCCTCGCCTTCTTCTTCCGCTTCTTTTTCCTCACACCCTTGGATTCGATTGGCTCGGGCGAATCGATTCCCGTGGAGCCATTTGAGTCAATCACTGCCCTAGGAGGGAATGGTGGAGCACAAAAGGCAACATGGCTGATTTTTTAAAGTGGGATGTGACGGGGGGTTGGAGGTGTTTGTGGATGTGATTATGCGTGTTTGTGCACACACGCATGAATGCAATCAAGTGTATTATTGCGTGATTATTTCGAGTGAAGGACTCAAAGGCTTTCACTCAGAGGTCTGGCTATATGTCGGGTCTCTTTTGTCCTGCAGTGCGATATCCTCTCTGCTGTTTCTTTGTGTGTGTGCCTGGACTTGCAAAAGTGTGTAGGGCGATTTTGGCGATCATTAAATGTGATTTTCACTGTGAGGGTCCGCTAGTCCCAATCAATTGGACCTCAGTAGCGAGCTCTCAGGTGTGTGTATCTTTGTGAGTGTGTGTGTGTGTGTGTTTTTGATTAGGGCTATCAGTCGATTGTAAGGCCTTTGTGACCCTTTCTTTTCAACCACATCTTTGATTAAACATGAACGGAGGTGTTGCATTAAAGTTCGGGAGTCTTTTCCACCATCAGGTGAAACCTAACGCCTGATACACAATTCGGAGAAACTAAAAATAAATAAATATATATGTTGCAGGTGATTGGATCAACCAACTTTCTATCATCGTCTATTCCGGGCTAACTTCAACCAATCAGATCTGGCCAACCAACCCTAACCCCCAAGGCCAGTCGGGAGAAGACTGAAAATATTTTTATATTTTTAGAGAGAAAACCTTTAATGCCAATCGAGAAATACTCTCCAGTTCTTAAGTGATGCTAATAGGGCATCTATGCTACCCTATTTTCACATTTTACATTTCACTTAGTTGACGCAACTTAAACATACTGCAATAAACAATAAATATACAAACTCACAACATCAAGAAAAAAGGTCAGATATAACCCCTTCAAATAAGCCGAACCATTGAAGTTATTCTCTTTTTAATTGAATGGCCAAGGTACAGGTGAATCTGATGGGATTCAAGTGTTCGACAAAAGATCGGTAATCTTTTTGCCGTCCTGATGGGCTCGTTCCAACATTTTGGTGCCAGGGTAGCAAACAGGTATGTTTTTGTTGAAGGGTACCTGGGTCCACTTCGCAGTGAGGGATTAACAAGTCGAAGCGAAGTGCATGTGCTAGAGTGTTTGGTGTAACCATGTCATGAATGTAGGAAGGTGTGGATCACTTCACAGCACAGTAAGCCAGAACCAGTGTCTTGTCGCCTCTTTTTGTCGTCACCTAAACCAGTCAAGTAACCACAATTAGCTCCTCAAAGGATGCGGATTGGTCCAACACACAGGTTCTACTGTAAGCAAACGTACTACGTGAAGCCTTTGTGGTAATGTCACCATGTTCCCAGATCACAACTATATCCTTAGAGACTTCATCTCAAACAATAGCTGTAAAAAAGACCCACACTTCATTCCCAATGGCACTTTGCTATAATGCCTTTCTTCTGAGCAACTTGAACTCAAGCTGGTTCTCTCACACACACACACACACACACACACACACACACACACACACACACACACACACACACACACACACACACACACACACACACACACACACACACACACACACACACACACACACACACACACACACACACACACACACACACACACACACACACACACACACACACACACACACACACACACACACACACACACACACTGCCCTTGGTGTCCACACTGAAATCCAGACTGAAATCTGATGAGCGAGAGCCATAGAGAGACAAAGAGAGAGAGCAGTGCATCTGTGTCCCAGACTTAGATATATGAGGCTGTAAAACCTCCATAGCGCTCCACAACAGTATTTACATACCATGCCATGTGCCTGCATGTTGCAGAGCTCAAGGTCAAATGCACATAACTTGTATACTTTAATACGAGAGGAAGGCAGTATGAAGTGGTGTGTACCATACTGTCTCCCGCTCTCCCTTTCTCCCTTGTAGGAATTGATTGATACTACAGGGAAGCATGCAGTATATTTTAATTGGTCCTACGGTGTACTGATTTATGTGTTTAACAGTGTGTTAGTGTGAGAGAGAAAGGAAGGTGGAATCTGATGTGCTGCAGCCTGCATCTCTAAGGTCTGAGCTGCATTGAGTTGCCCCTCCAAGCTGTGTGTGTACTTTTGGGACGGCAAATCTGATCAGCCTTTCACATCATGGGGCCAAAAGGTGGTCCAAGTTAAACATTTGATTTAGCTATTCATTGTTTTTTGTAATGGTTAGGCTTAGTGTATGGGCCATAGGAATCTTTATAAAATGACACCTCCATATGAATGCAGAATTTGTAGGTGAATACAGAACAATATTTTGGTATCAGAGATTATGGTTTCTAATCGTTGTATTGACCAATCACGTTTCAGCGTTTGATTTAAGATTAACAGTATGTGTCAGGAGCAAAAAAAGGAGCCAGAAGACGCAATCATTTTCACCTTTGCTAACGCTCCGAGCAACACATCGTCTTTGTTTGTTCAAAGGAAATGGCGACATCAGGAAGCAGTGGCGCTTGAATGCAGTATTGACCTTGGCCTGTGCTCTCTGAATGTCATTTAAGGTTAAGTTAAGTCAATCAGATTTGAACATTACATTTGACTTATGAATAGTTTGTCATTAACACTGACAAGCATAAGGTGTTAATACATGTAAGGCACATTTGTATGACACGATTATCTTTGACAAATGTAAAGTATTTTAAAAGCATTTAAAGTATACCATTCATGTAACATCTTATGATTAATAGGTTACAGTCTTTTTTTATATTTGAGAACATAATCTTTCCTCAAATCTTTTGTCCAGGTTGTGTGTAGTTAGATTTGGGTGTAGATACCCATTCATAATAACTTCAGCTGAAGCTTTAAGGATACATTGTTGCATCAATTATATTCTGGATTGTGTCACTTCTTTTGCAGTTATGCTAGAAAGAGATGGCTGCATGGCCAGTATGATAGGAGAAGTGCTTACAGATAAACCAACTTTAAATGTACACTGGGCGAATATTGTATTAAAAAAGACTTTCAAAAAAGACATACCTTTCTCTTAAATTATTTGGTACATCTCCAGGCAATGAATGCATGTCAATGTGGTGTCCTTCTTTGTAAAACAAAAGGACGAGGTGTGTGTGTGTGTGTATATATCCCATGACTTGCTGCTCCTCAGGAGGGCAGTAAAAGCTGTCCCTCAGCAGTCATGAATTTACAGCCCATATAAACCCCGCTCTTCCCTCTCTCACCCCCTCCCTCCCCATCTCCCCGCTCCACCTTTTCTAATAGGACTATGCATATTTGAAACTTGAATTACATTTCAAAACCAAGCTTTCACTTTGTCTTCCCTTCCCTTCCTTCCGTCATTTCTTTTATCTCCTGCAAACACTCTCACCTTCTATACCACATGCTCTCTCACACACTGGCATTGTTGCTGCTGCTTCAAGTTGACAAATGAGTCCAAGAAAATTGAGTTGTCTAATGGATGAACCCCTTTAAATAAATGGCATGATTTTGTAAACCTCTAATAAAGCTGAGATTGGCCTAGACATCCAAAACGTTGAGCCAGACCACGTCTGCACCTCTGTGACATTTTACATCCTTTATCCCAGATTCCTTTTACTTTAGTGGAAAAGCCACACTAAATCTAACACTTAACACGCATAAAGGAGCACTTCAAGGCCAAGGTTCTGTTTAGCTTATTGCCAGGACTCTGACTGCGCTGACATATTGCTTTTAGAGTCTTCTGACTTGGATTGTGTCCTGTTTCATATAGTGTCTACGTTGCAGAGTTTCTAAACCTTTCCAAGAACAAACAACTGAAGAAAAAAAGCATTTAAATCAACTCCAAGGGAGGGATTTAGCAAAAGTTTGGGCTCCAGTGTGTCAGGCCTGGTTAGGTCCCCATGGCTTGCGCACAGAATACATATTGTCAGTAGAGCGCAGTGGAGAATCACAACGCCACGGAGCATGCGGCGAGGAATCAATACTCTACAGAAAGTAGTATGCAGGGAGGAATCAAAGCTAAGTATGCAGTAAAAGCTACCTCTTCTTTAACACCACTGAGGCAACCCTGCATCCCTCTGCTGTGTTTGAACAGCAGATTGACAGAATTCGGCTGCTGGATTTGCCAATAGGTACTCTTTGCTGAGCGACGGTTGTATGCTATTGTCACTTTTCTCAAGGAATTCATAATTAGCTGCAGCCGCTCAATTTGTGTAGGTATCACATGCTCCAGGCAAAGTCACACATTATTTTTGAAGGACTTTTTTATGCAGACATCCTAGTAGTAGCCTGACAGACGAAATGCACAAACACATCCTCATATGGCTGGTGCGAGTGACACTGGCACATGCTGTTAGTCTGGGTTACAGAAGCTTCCTCAATTTGTAAGAATCATATTGTTACCAAGGAAATGTATTTTGAAATCACACAGAATTAAACATTCAGAAGAATTGGGGACATCTGTAGGTAGACGTATAGAAATATATTTTTTTACTAACATGATCTCAAAAGAAAATGTTAAATGTTGGGTGAATAACTTTTTTTCCAACGAGTGAGATACAGAAAGCCCAATACTTATGTGTACCACACAGATAGTTGCTAGTGTCCTCATTAGTAATAGTTCCTGCTTTTAACATGTAAACCACAAAATCATTAATTCATTCAACTTTTAAATGGGACATACATTGAGATCCAAATGGTGATAAAAAGCAGCAATAGGGTTAGAATAATAATAGCGTTAGAATAAATAAGGCAATTGAAATGTAAAGCAAATTAATCAACCTAAACAAGAATAATTGAGGTGTAATAGAATCAAATTGAACATTTTGAATTGTCCCTCAGGATAGAAGTGAGGTAAGCTTTACATAGTTATTCCCTGTTGCAGATGCACAATGAGAAAAACAGGATTTTTCAAGCTTAGTAAAAACATCCGGCACCTGCAACAGCCTCCAACGATTTGAGCATGTTGGATAAGGGCATTGAAAGACTACAATGAAGCAAGGTTAGGGCCTTATAAATAAATTACACCCAGTGTCTATCACGCCTGACGGAGAGAAAGGGGCAAACATGATCACCCATAATAATTCTTAGTGCAGATTGATAAACGGCAAGGAGTCACAGCTGAAGCATGCATGGATCCACCCAGAGCTATTTAATAGAAGAGTTACGACACCGGAAGTCCAAAAACGGTTATCGTCACGTGGTTCATGTAGACGAGGGATCGTTCCCCGGAAGTTCATGGCGGGCAATGTGAATGCATTGATAACAGGAGATAGAACTACGATTTTTGGTAATTATTAGTGAATAAAGGTTTTGATTTGCAATATTTATACAACAAATCGATATGTGTATGTATTTACATCAATATGTTTTCAAAAATAAAATCGAATTTGCTAATATTAAGTGATCATATTAGGATTAGTGTGAACAACTAGTTTACATGTTACTAACAGTGCCTTGGTTAAAGAGCCTGTTGCTGTTTATTTATAGCTTTGAATTCTTTCAAACCAATAGTATCTTCTTAAACTTGTATGGTAGTCAGGAGCATCACTTTCTAATGTGTATTGATACATTTAGAGGGAGGGGATCTAAAGTAATGCTTTAAAATTCAGATTGGATCCATTTCTACCATTTTCTTAAATTCATGGTAGTTTCAGTAATCCCCTGGTAATTGAGGACACAAGTTATCTAAATGACTAATGTCGTCTTTATGGCTTTCAGAAAGGACAGGAGACCGACAGGATATGATGATGATGATGATGATGATGTTAAATGTGTTGCTTTAGGAACATCCATTGCAAATACATGGAATTCAATAAACATAGAAGAGCATATCATGCAGTTTGTCGGTGCCTTTTCCTCCGTGTTGTCCTGGTTTGCTGTGCTGCCTCCTAGTAGCCACCATGGTTTGATGTGCTGCCTGGGGATGCTCAAATCGCTCAGAGAAAGGAGTACGAATGTACGGCTTCCCCACTGACACAGAGCGGAGGAAAAAATGGCTGGCTCAAGTCAGCAGGAGCAATTTCACGACCAACAGCAACAAAATATGTGATTTATATACAAACACTGCATTTGCACTTTTTCACAAAACGAAAACCACACCATTGGGAAAGCTTAATGTTTTGTTTAATACAAAAAAACAGGGAAAGGCTTGAAAAACACTGAGAGTTGAGACTCAGGGTGCAGAGTGAGGGTCTCAGTGCAGGTATTCAGGCTCCATTGAACCCCCCTCTGGTTCTTGTGCTGAGAGAGGGAGTAACAGACAGGAGAAAGGGTTATACACACCTATATAGCACACCTATTGCCTTGGGGAGATAACGTGTTTACTTATATAAAACAGTAGTATTAAACGTACCTTGTGTTTTCACTCTCACTTAAGTCCCTCTCCCTTTGCCATCAATCCAGAATCAGCTGGGCTGCAACATTATACAGACAGGTAATAATCAACAGAATCACAAGGACACAATATGGCTCTGCTAAAAACACTCACTCTTACACGCACCAAAGTTATATTTATCTAATATTTAACTCCCTCCACCCCCGCATACAATCCCGTTTAGAAGCCCCTCTTCTCTAATTCAACATGTTGGACGAAATGACATAGAGAGAACGGAATTTACAATTAAAAGGCTGTTCAACGTGTGTTGCTAACTTGCTTCGGTATGCTAGCTTAATCTGTTATCTGTAAACGTTCCCTAAATCTACTAATTTAGGGATAATCCACTGACATCCTTTAATACACATGTTCATTTGAATCAGATGTACTGATAATATCCGCAATATACATCTTTAAACTTCTTCTTACCTTTAAAAGTCCGTCACGAACGGTCTATTATGCAGCAACTCCACAGCTCTGCCAGCCTTGGCGCTAACTTCCGGGGAACGATTGTGAGGCTCCACGATCCGCCATTGCTGTAAAAAAGTGGTCCATTGGAGTGAACGGAGATGTCGTAACTCTTCTATTAAATGGCTCTGGATCCACCATAATCACCACCATCCCCATAATTGTGATAAAAAAATGTCCTTCTACAATGTGTTTATTTACATCGTTTTTGAAACTGCAGTGCAGTGTTTTCGGCCATATGGGATTTAATACATATTTTATTCATGTCCAAATAACCGTTTTTCTTTTTTACATGAATGACTTTGAAATAGCTAAGTTCAAGGAATCAAACATTGTTCAAATACTGTAAGCCAATACAACTTTCCAAAAAAAGTGACAGTTGGCCATCTTTATAATCGTGTCTACGTCTTTGTTGTGTTTTGAGCTTCTTGCAGCGTTCAAGTTGGTGAATGTTTTCTAAACGCTGCACATGTGCTATCAAGTTGGTGATGATGTTTCTTCTTTTGTATTTGTTTTGGCACATTTGTGTTTTTATATATCGATCTTGAAACTGCCAGGATTGTATCAGGCCGTTGCAGCGCAGTGGCACTTGTTGGCCATCGTGCGAAGTAGATTTAGATTCAGAAACATTCACATTACAGTATCATACAGAATCATCAGTATAAAGATGGTGTTTCAAAAACATGAAGAGATAATATGACGGATAATATGTTTTTTTAAATGAATTTTGGGATTTTGACACCATACAAGCAAGTAACATTCATCCATACATTTGCATGCATTCCCAGACATGATCTATAAATGCATGTAGAAGTTTTAAATCAGTTAAGCTACGATTTTGTACAAAGTGCTGCATTTAGCAGTCATGTGAAATGTGACCAACACGCTCCATTTCCTAAATCTGCAGCATGAGGCTGAGACTGTATGCATGTTTGACTAGCGTCTTTATTCTAATTGACTGTGACTTTGTGTGTGTGTGTGTGTGTGTGTGTGTGTGTGTGTGTGTGTCGTGTGTGTGTGTGTGTGTGTGTGTGTGTGTGTGTGTGTGTGTGTGTGTGTGTGTGTGTGTGTGTGTGTGTGTGTGTGTGTGTGTGTGTGTGTTGTGTGTGTGTGTGTGTGTGTGTGTGTGTGTGTGTGTGTGTGTGTGTGTGTGTGTGTGTGTGTGTGTGTGTGTGTGTGTGTGTGTGTGTGTGTGTGTGTGTGTGTGTGTGTGTGTGTGTGTGTGTGTGTGTGTGTGTGTGTGTGTGTGCGCGCAGCGTTCTGTGGGAGCCCATGGGGGATGGCAAGCGTGTGATTTCATTGGCTGATAACCATGCACTACTCTGGGACCTGCACGAGAGCTCCACACAGGCCAAGGTAGGACAAACACACACACACACACACACACACACACACACACACACACACACACACACACACACACACACACACACACACACACACACACACACACACAAAAACAGACGTACTGTACACCACAGTAGATACACAGACTCACACACCATATCACACAATAGCTAACTCATTATTTGATAACCACCATATCGTCTTGGTGTTATCAGGCGCTCACATCCTCTCTCTGCGACAACAGTCCACTATTCATTCTGTGTCACACACTCACACACACACACATGGATACACACACACACAGTAACTGGGCAGGTTTATAAGATGTGGCCACTTTAATATAATTCTGGTCAAGTCTCCACCACACTGATAGTAATAGTCTTGTTTAATAAGTAAGAGAAAAGTAATTTAGTGTATCTGTTTTTATTGAGCCGCTCCTCCTTCGCGTCGAAAGGAGCCAGTTGAGGTGGTTCGGGCACCTAGTTAGGATGCCACCTGGGCACCTCCCTAGGGAGGTGTTCCAGGCACGTCCAGTTGGGAAGAGACCAAGGGGTAGACCTAGGACCAGGTGGAGGGATTATATCTCTTCGCTGGCCTGGGAGCGCCTTGGGATCCCCCAGTCAGAGCTGGTTGATGTGGCCAGGGAAAAGAAAGTTTGGGGCTCTCTGCTGGAACTGCTACCCCCGCGACCCGACCACGGATAAGCGGGAGAAGACGGATGGATGGATGTTTTCTCAGATTACTGAAGTAGAGCTACTGAAATGTCATAGCTTTTCTGATGAAATGTACAGTATGTGGACACCGTAACATTATACCACTATTTTTTTTATTTTTTTATTCAGCCTTTATTTATACAGGTGTAAAATCTCATTGAGACACAAGGTCTCATTTTCAAGAGAGACCTGTTCAGTGGTAACACTACCACACAAAGTTACAGACAGACAGGACACTAAACACAGAGGCAACACTCAAATACAACATCGTAAATAACGTATGTTATGATGGTTTAAGGCATACTTGGAACACATAATTCCAAAACCATGGGCATCGATATGCTGTTATAGCACGTTAACCCCACAGGATAATCCTTTTAGGGGCCCAAACACATTTTAAAGAAGAAGATTTGAATGCATCCTCATTAGCATCCATGTTGTTTCCAAATAGCGAGTTAAAGCTCCTGCACACACCAAAGTCTATGGCAAGCCATTTGAGTATTTATTCCATATCCTTGATATCAGACAGCAGCTGCCTACACTAGTTGGCTCTTTGATTTCACTTGTTAGATATATGGTCAAACTAGTTTGGCACTCTGCTTTACTAGTTAAATAAAACATTACACTAGTCACTCTTTTTCAGAAACTAGTAGCACTTTTGTCCGACTAGTTAGCACATAAGCCTTACTAGTGACGCCAGGAGCAGCACTAGTAGCACCAAAGTCCCAACATGTACGTTTTTTTGATGAACTAGTGGCCCTCTGACCGTACTAGTGACGCTAAAAGTCTTACAAGTTAACTAGTGCGCTGCAAAAGCTCTGACATGTTAACTAGTTACAAAAAAGAAGCAGAACTAGTTAACTAGTTGCATACATTTGTATGCACTAGTTAACTAGTAACACCCAGAATCACTCACTAGTCAACTAGTAAAGGGCAAAGGGTTCAATAGTTAACTAGTGGGGCTCAAAATGTCTACACGTTAACTAGTGAATCCTTTGCCCATTATGGCAAGCCATTTGAGTATTTATTCAATTTCCTTGATATCAGACGGCAGCGGCCTACACTAGTTGGCTCTTTGATTTCACTTGTTAGATTTATGGTCAAACTAGTTAGGCACTCTGCTTTACTAGTTAAATAAAACATTTCACTAGTCGCTCTTTTTCAGCAACTAGTGGCACTTTTGTCCGACTAGTTACCACGTATGCCTTACTAGTGACGCCAGGAGCAGCACTAGTAACGCCAAAGTCCCAACGTGTAAGCTTTTTGATGAACTAGTGGCCCTCTGACCGTACTAGTATATCAAGGAAATTGAATACATACTCAAATGGCTTGCCATAGGTCACTAGTACGGTCAGAGGGCCACTAGTTCATCAAAAAGCTTACACGTTGGGACTTTGGCGTTACTAGTGCTGCTCCTGGTGTCACTCGTAAGGCATACGTGGTAACTAGTCGGACAAAAGTGCCACTAGTTGCTGAAAAAGAGCGACTAGTGAAATGTTTTATTTAACTAGTAAAGCAGAGTGCCTAACTAGTTTGACCATAAATCCAACAAGTGAAATCAAAGAGCCAACTAGTGTAGGCCGCTGGCGTCTGATATCAAGAAAATTGAATAAATACTCAAATGGCTTGCCATAGCCTAACTAGTTTGACCATATATCCAACAAGTGAAATCAAAGAGCCAACTAGTGTAGGCCGCTGCCATCTGATATCAAGGAAATTGAATAAATACTCAAATGGCTTGCCATAGTCGCCTGATATCAAGGAAATTGAATAAATACTAAAATGGCTTGCCATAGTTGGGACTTTGGTGCTACAAGTGCTGCTCCTGGCGTCACTAGTAAGGCATACGTGGTAACTAGTCGGACAAAAGTGCCACTAGTTGCTGAAAAAGAGCGACTAGTGTAATGTTTTATTTAACTAGTAAAGCAGAGTGCCTAACTAGTTTGACCATATATCTAACAAGTGAAATCAAAGAGCCAACTAGTGTAGGCCTCTGCCGTCTGATATCAAGGAAATTGAATACATACTCAAATGGCTTGCCATATTCAACATGTATGGCTTTTTCTTAAACTAGTGGATATTTTCAGCCCACTAGTTGTGGTTTTCTTCTCTCTAGTTCAACACAATGACTTACTAGTTGACATGTACGTGCAACTAGTGAATTGTTTCAAAGTCATACATGTTGACTAGTGAATTATTTGACACATCACTAGTAAACTAGTTGCACGTACATGTCAACTAGTAAGTCATTGTGTTGAACTAGAGTGAAGAAAAACACAACTAGTGGGCTGAAAATATCCACTGAAAAAGAGTGACTAGTGTAATGTTTTATTTAACTAGTAAAGCAGAGTGCCAAACTAGTTTGACCATATATCTAACAAGTGAAATCAAAGAGCCAACTTGTGTAGGCAGCTGCCGTCTGATATAAAGGATATGGAATAAATACTGAAATGGCTTGCCATAAAAGTCTAAAGAACAACTTCCCAACTCATCAGTCTGTACTAATCTCTTGAACGCAACATCATAGAAACTCCTGGAGGGAATTTACACCAATTTTGCACACCTAGACTCCAGGAGGAACTGATTAGATTTAGGTGGTCTAAAGTCAATGTCACTGTGAGCTTAGAGTCTAAGTTCACAGTGACATTGGCTACCATGATACATTTAAAGACCCAGTTTGATCCCTGATCTTAAATGCTTTAGTTCCTTTATTTCCTGCAACATTTTCGACTAGAATGGCTCTAGCCTCCATTTTTTGGAATCCCGCTTCAGGGATTTGCTCCCAATCAGCCCAATACTTCATTGCAAGTCCAAGTCACAAGTTCAACATGTTAATCAACTACAAGAATGAAAGTCTTATCATAAAAATCTAGTTAAAGTATGAATAGTAATATATTTTGTTATTGTAATATAGTCCCCAATTATTCCATGTACTGTAAACAGCATTGTGTTGTATTCACCAAATTGTAGATATGTTATTTACTTCTGGGTAGATGAATCACTTATTGCCAACCATGTCATATGTTTATTTTATTAAATATCTTCAGATGAAAAGTAAATAGTAACACTTGGTGTCAAACAAATGAAGTGGAGTAAAAACTGTAATTTTTCCCTCCAAAATATTGTGGAGGAGAACCAGGTTAATATAACAGGAAATATACAAACAAGGGCTGAACTCATTTTTCAATGCATTCATACTCTGTTCCGTCATATTCCTATTATGCAGGAAAACACAATAATGGCCTTTTTAAAGGACTAAAAATGAACGTAACCGGTGTGTAAGTACTTCTGGTCCGCTCGCCTGTAGTTGTGTCCGTCCTAATGCAAGGTGGAGAGGCTCTTCACTGTCTCCAACCCGCCGGCTCTGCAATTAAAATGCCCATTATGTATTTAAAGACTCAAGATAATGGTGTGTCAGGTGTGCATGTGTGTGAGGAAGGAGTGATAGAGTAGTGCTGTGTCGGCCCATGCTTTCGTGTGTGTGTGTGTGTGTGTGTGTGTGTGTGTGTGTGTGTGTGTGTGTGTGTGTGTGTGTGTGTGTGTGTGTGTGTGTGTGTGTGTGTGTGTGTGTGGTGTGTGTGTGTGTGTGTGTGTGTGTGTGTGTGTGTGTGTGTGTGTGTGTGTGTGTGTGTGTGTGTGTGTGTGTGTGTGTGTGTGTGTGTGTGTGTGTGTGTGTGTGTGTGTGTGTGTGTGTGTGTTCCATTAGAGGACATGAGAGTAGAAGAATCTAGATGGGTCATTGTTAATTCATGCTCTCGTTGAGGGATTCACAAAAAGGGCGGCCAGGTCACACACCTACTAGATACACCGTGTGTGTGTGTTAACTTGATCTCAGTAATCTGACCTTTTGAGTTCAAGTTCAAGTTTCCAGTTCAAGCAGTTTGGAAACGTGTATGCACATACTCTCACTGTCTCTGTTTGTGAATCATTGATTATGGATTATTTATTCACATCTAGATCCATCAAGATTTCAATTACAGTTTCATTTTGGGTCATTTAACTTAGTCCCTGTTCTGCAAAAAATGAAACTATTTCAATTGTTCACCAGATGGAGCTGTTCATATGTTAGTGCGAGGCGTTGAATAAAACACACAGTGTGGAGCGGTGCGTCCTGTTCCAGCATGACTGAGAAGTTTGCATTGTTTATCCGTGATCCTTCACAACATGGCCTCAGAGCATCATTGTTCCCGCTGTAGTGGGTATGGATTTTAGCTTCGAGCTAGCATTGTTCTTTCTGTGTTAGGAAAAGCTTTGTGACTACTTTACAATGTGATTAAATTATGACTACAGGCACACAGAGACAAAGGTCTTACCCTTTGGGCTACATATGTACTATAGGCATATTGGGTTTTTATATATGTTATTATATGTTACTGCCATGAGTTTGAGGTGTACGGAAGAGGATTTGGGCCACAAGGGAATTTTTTTATGAGATCTGACGGATCTGACAGAACAAGTTTGAATCTTTTCTTTCGCCGATTTCTGACTTTTTTCTCAGGATTCTCACTTCAAACACAGAATTCAGACTTTTGTCACAGTTCTCAAAAAAAAATTTTTTTTTCCTGAGTCAAGCATTATTTATTATTGCAATATGCTGGTAGTTAACCTTAATGATGATTCATTGAATTGTGAGTGTGTCCATTGAATGTATGTGTTTACTGGAAGTGTGGTACTGGTTTATTATCTATTTTATATAGCTATAGATACAATCTACTTCGTACGACTGTATTCATTCAAATTTCTTGCACATTTCAATCGTTTGAGGTCCTGGATGGATATCCTCGTGGATTCATCTTCCTATTATACACACATGCATTTCCAAACATTTGGACTACCTATGTTGCAAATGTATTATCTTTTCAATTTACACACGGCATCTATTGCACGTCTGTCCGTCCTGGGAGAGGGATCCCTCCTCTCTTGCTCTCCCTCAGGTTTCTCCCATTTTTCCCTTTAAACTGTGGGTTTTCTTCGGAAGTTTTTCCTTGTACGATGTGAGGGTCTAAGGACAGAGGGTGTCGTATTGTCATACTGATATTCTGTACACACTGTGAAGTCCACTGAGACAAATGTAACATTTGTGATATTGGGCTATATAAATAAACATTGATTGATTGATTGATTGATTGATTGATTGATTGATTGATTGATTGATTGAGTACCAAAATATCGTTTCTTGTGACAACCCTAGTTTGCCGTGAAAATGACACATGAGAAACAGCTCCACCTAGTGGACAATTAAAACAAGTAATCATAAACAACCCAATATTCAGTAATGGTGACATTTGTTGGTTCTGCTTGTTATCAAGTCAGTGTTTGGGTGTGTATTACCCCAGTGTGAGGTTAAATAGGACCATGGTGGTGTGATGGTTGCTGATTCTGTCCTCTCACACCAACATGGACAACACAGCTATTCAATCCTGTATCAAGGAACTAGGAGAGGGGTGCAAAGTGGTGTGATGAGAAAGGGACGACGGAGAAAGGGGGTGCAACGGAGGACACGTCTGATTGGAAAGATGGAGATTAGGGAGGCGGAAGAGGGAGATATGGATAAGTAGAGAGGGGGCTTGATGAGGAGAAAGGGAATAAGAGAGAGGAGAAGGAGCTTGGCAGTCAAGACAAATTCCTCCAGTGCTGATGAGAATGCTAATCTCCTTCCCTCCCTCCTCCCTTTCATCCCACTCCCTCTATCTGTCAGAGGGTGATGTGTTCATCTCAAGCCGTGTCCAGCTGCAGTGTGGATGTGTCTCTCTCTCAAGGGTCTGGCCTAGATTAGTGTGTGAGTGTGTGTATGCATTTAGAGGAGAGGATCATGTGCATAAGCTTACCAATGTGCATTGTTTGAAGGAGGATTTGTGTGTTTATGTGTGTATTTGTGTGTGCACGGCCCATCAATTAGAATTGCTGGTGGTATTGAGTGAGAACTTCTCCACCGGCTCACAGCACACACCTTGTCCTGCACATCTGCTATCACACACACACACACACACACACACACACACACACACACACACACACACACACACACACACACACACACACACACACACACACACACACACACACACACACACACACACACACACACACACACACACACACACACACACATGCGCAAACACACCTCCTGTATGGGAGTGTAGAGGAAGCATAAATGCATGGCGATTTGACAGATAGTTTTGCATTAGTGACGCTTGCATCCTAAATGAATGCGTCCCCTAGTGTAGTGTGTTCTGCCTTGTTAGGGTCCCTAATTTGATTAGTGCTTTAATAAAGCTGGGAACCTGGGATGCACGGAGCTCGGGCGTTAGCTGTCGAATCAGAGAGGGAGAGTCCTACTTCAAACTTCTCAGGGATCATGGAGTTTTCTGTCAGACAGAAGGAACTTGATCAATTTATTGAAGGGACGATCAGCAGATGGAGCAAATTAAACCATATCATTTTTGCATACACCGTTTGATTCTTGTTTCAATATTCATACTATTTCCTTGCCTCCATGTGAATATTATTCTGCTATCTCGATGTTTCATACCTAGAGTATTCAAATGTCCAAATCCCTAAATGTTCTGATGACAAACTTATTCGATTTTTTTGGTGCCGACGAAAGGAACAACATTTCAAATACAAATCATAATAATCGAAATCCAGAAAAATAAATAAAGGCAAGCCGTTTCACCAATATTATAGATTTAGTCTGTTGCGATGGTATAAATGTATCTATTCGCACCATTTTGATCACACTAAGTTAGCAATGATTGTAGAGAGGAGTCATTGCATCAAATAGTCCCAAGCTCACCAGCTTTACCTACTGATCAGCCCAGATAAATGCATTTTTGCCATAATCAACCAAAGTTTCTTTGACTCTCCGACAAGCATTTTGATTGGGTCATACTACTTACGGTACACTTTTAGCTGCAATTTTTACCGACACACACAAAGGAACGCAAGATGCTCAAGGATAGCGACACGGAAAGATAAAATAAGCCCAGCAGCTATGTAAAGGTGTTCTAAGCTCAAGGTGTCTTTAATCAAATAACATGTCTGATTCTGTGATGATATATGATGGTGAAAAAGATTAAATCAGGGACAAATCTCAGATTTAATCATGAAAAAAAAAATCAAAAAATTTGACATCAAGGCCACAGAAGAATCTGTGCTCCTCTTCTTGTCCGATTGTATGTGTCCCACTTCCTCTGCCACCTTATTTCTTTTCATTCTCTCTTTTTTTACCCTCTTTGTTCTCCTTCCTTTCATCCTTTCTGCTTTCCTTCCTCAGCCTCCCTCCCTCCCTCCCTCCCTCCCTGCTGCTCTGACGGCCTGTCTCTCTCTTGCCCGTGCTGCCTCTGTCCTCTCTAGCTGAAATAATGAGTGTACCAGGAGCTGTGCGGTGACGGGGCGATCGATGATCCCTGCTCCAACAGGCAGAGACGCTGAAGAGAGGGAGGAGAGGGAGAGAAATGGAAGAAGGAGAAAGATAAGGATAAAAACCCCACAGACAGTCAGAGAGCAGGGGAAAATGGAGCGATGTGATGCTGCTTTTCTTGTTAGATGCATCATAGTTTAAGGGAAAATAATCATCCCAAAGCCGACCCGCGGAATTAATTGGATTCCATTTTTAAAGTAGCTTGACGAAGTGATATGCTTTTTTTAATTCAAAGTCCTTGTAGTGTTTTGACTTTGATAAATATCCAATGACAAGCATGACATGTTGTTTTAAAAGCCTTAAATGTGGCAATTTAACCTGACTGCCTTTCAGCTGAACTGCTCCAATCATTTTGTCAGTTAAATGTTGAACCTAAGAAAGTGTAATTAGTGTGAAGGATTTCAAACTAGTCTAAACAAGCTATTATGAATCAGTTTTCCACACTCACCACTCTTAAATCCTCCAGGGGCCAATCTCGCTCTCAACAGTTGATCTATAAGTAACTGTAAGCGATCCACTGTATGGATCCCTGCTCTGGGACCAGGGGGGTCGGGGGTCACAGAGCAGACAGGTGCATGCTGTTGCCTCCCAGCGCCCACACTGGGGGTGTTTGGATGTATGAAATGAGAACAGAACATACTGATCCATATGGTGAAGCGAGCTGATATCAGGAAAGTGGATCTACTAATGAAGAGGGAATCAGAGAAGTGGCAGATCAGATTCTGAGAAAATATTTACAACACTACTGCTGTTATCAGTTTTTGCATAGTTTACGGGTCCCAAAAGCTTGGGTACCACAGCAACAATAAATGATTTCTGTAGAAAACAGAAAAGTGCAGCAGCAATAATTATACACAGAATACGGTTGATCGTCTGGATTGCTTCTTATTCAAAATTCAAAGTACACAGTTACATTCAAATAGCAGTCAATTACTGTATCTCAAGGAGAAATTCAACATAGTCAATATAAACACATAAAGCTATCAAATAATACTTTCTATCAATATATCTATCTTTACCAAATATAACATATTATGGAGATCACAAAAATACACTGTCAATGTTAATAAACAAAAAACAAGGCAATGTGCCTGCAAGACTTCACTCAGGTAAACAAAACATATTACCCGTGCGCAGCAGCTAACCTGCCTGCGAGCCTTCGCTCAGGTCACACTTACCCAGGCGCGGCTGAAGCCCGCGAAAATGGCATCTATTGTTGCCGACAATTTAGTATTTTTAAAATACCTTTACTATGTCAAACATGCTCAACTTTCTGACACACTCTCCTAAACATCTCCAACATCATATCTAATTCACACAAGTTAACATCGATCATTTTCATCATGTACTGACCTGTAGAAAACAGAAAAGTGCAGCAGCAATAATGATACACAGGATCCGGTTGATCGTCTGGATCATCTCTACTGTATATACTGCAATGTGATCACGCGTACGCTTTCCCACTTTTACTTTTAATTCAGGAACATAAAATGCACAACTAGTTAGACCATTTTCTGGATTTTTGGATCCATCAGTAAATATTTTTATAAAGTGCCCATATTGTTCATGTAGAACAGTATTCACATAAGCCTGCACATTGAAGGTTCCACCTTGGCGCTACTTACTCGTATTGCTTCGCAAACAGTACAGATAAACCATAAAATGATATGAATGTCACCAAAATAAATACAGATAATGTTGGGCTTTTCAAAACAATAAATTCACTGTTTAGCAAAAATAATTAAAAGTAAATACACAAATAATTGTACCATTGTTGGGCTGTACCACACACTCCCCCACAAACAAAAGTGGCTCCTGACACTACCTATTTAAAACAGTTCGACTCCCTTGGTCATTTAAACTCTCAAAAATATACAAAACATTTAACCTTGTGGGATACCCCAAAATCTGAATACTAGAACCTTAGGTACCCTTGTGTGAGTGTCTATTAACCATTCACAGGGCTCTCAAGTTTTGAACAGAGTTCCCAAATCTGATAAATGACACATAAATTCAAAAATTCATAAATGTGTGTGTGTCAGTGTTTTTTGTTGTAGGTGTTGGTGGCAGTTTTTGAGGTCTTCAGCACTGGGGTTGGTGGCTCCCATCTGAAACAGTTTGGTTCCAGGCCTGCCATCTTCACTGTCATGATGGAGGACAGTGTTCCATCTAGGGCCAAGCTGTTCCTAGTTTTTGTCTTGTTCAGTCCAACCATCGAGAAAACTCTCTCCGCGTCGGCATTAGAGTGAGGGAGCACTAGAACAAGTTGAGCTATTTTAGTGAGCCTCCCAAACTGGCTCAAACCGGTCACCTTTAAAAAAAAGGAACCAAGAGACTCTATTACTCAAATGCTTTGCTTTTGATTTCAATTGATTATGTGTATGTCATGTGGTGCCAAATATTTCTTACCTTGCACTTGATTGAGGACATACTCCCCCAAAACTCCTCAACATTAAATGTGGTGGGATCTTGGGGCATGGGGATATCCATGAGCTGATATTCCAGGAACTCTTCACACACCTTGTCCTGTTCCTCCGGCCCATGGAAAGGTAGCAGTTCCTGAAATCTAAAAAGAGCACCATGTGTAAAGAACTGATTAATGTATTCAATCAAAGTATTGAAATCCTGGAAAATGTGGAAACCCTTACCTGTCTATTAAGTATAGGGCATCTTCCACCCCACACTCAGTCCTCTGCTGCACATCCACAAATCTTGTATGCCTCAGAAGAGCCTCCTTCAGAGGGAGTTTATTGATGCCATACTCCACAGCCCTGACCAGAAATGCCAGTGCTGCCTGTTGGAATAGCTGCACCTCCTGAGGTGTGATGTCTCCAGCCTCAAGGAGCCGATTGAGGGTAGCTCTGGTGGTGAAGCCAACATTTAGTTTTTCTCCTACCAGACAGAGAACAGAAAGAGATAGAGAAGCAAATTAAGTCCAGGTAGTTTCAACAATATGCATCAGGTAGAGACAGGGATTTCACTTGGCAATTTAACTCAAAACTAGACAACCAGTCAGTGTATAGATTCAGTCTGTCTAGTTTTGAGCACTATGTGCACAATAAGTGCAAGTGGTTGAAGGTATTCCTCTATGTAAGCATACAATTTTACCCATAAACTACACATGCATGGTATGCCTACACACATTTATGCTTTTTAACAGCCATATCACCCAACTTGCCTAATAACAACAATCTTCCCAAAAAGTATATTTGAGGTCAATGAGAATACAGGTGTATCTCCTTATATGAAACTTTTACCTGGCAGTTGGTTTAGTGGGTCCTTGTAGAGGATGTCATGGACTTGTCGGCCCTGTAGTGCTGACGGCTTCATGAACCTCGCACACAGTTTCTTGATGAACTTTGTCATCTGCAAATTTGTAGTTCATAAAACATTTCCATGTATTACTTGAAAAAGGACATATCAGCCAATTCAAGCAGACATACTGTATTTGGCAGCAGGATGGCCTAACCCTTGCATTTTACCTCTCCGTGGAGCTGAAAGATGGAAGACCTTTCTCTCTGGAGGAGGAGGTTCAATAGGGTGAACACTGGCAGCGTCGCTTGATAGAAGAGTAGGTAGACTTCAGTCAGGGGGTTGGAAAATGCATCCACCAGCCTTCTAAATCTTGGTTGTTTCTCATCTGTAAATAAAAACAGTCAGTGCTTAAAAGTACACATTTAGTCTGGTGTAATGCACCTGTATTACTGTCAATGAAACAAACAACATACTTAAAGACTTAAAATAGCTGGTAAGTGGCCCATACTGTCGCAGAATTCGTGTGATGCATCTCTCCAGGCTTAACCATCGCACTGAAATGTGCAGCAGCATTTCCATGTACTCGCTCTCATGGAATTCACAAAATTCTGGAAAATGTAAAACATAATATCAACAGTAAACAAATTAAAAATGTCTGCATTTTGTTGTATAACAGTAGAGCTGGTTGAATCACAAACCTGCCAGGTAACCTTTACGGTTGGTGCTTCCTTTAAACCAGTAGCCAACATCCACGGTCAGATCCTCTGGATCAAATCCGGATATCTGCAATACATGAATTCAAGTATCTATTGCAACTATCAGCAACTTACTTCCATAAGCTTCTGCCCCGCATGTTTGGCAGTGTTGTGGATGATATGACAGGGGCATCCATGGATGTAAATACTGCCATTTTCCTTCAACATTCTGGCTGAGATTGAATTCCTGGCACCTGTATTTACAGGGGCATTGTCAATAGAGACCTAAACAATTTCTCCAAGGGATGTCATTTTCCTGCAAGGTGTCATTGATTTTTGTGTAGATCACTTCAGCGGTGCTACAGCTCCGCCCACTGGTGGTGCACATATCAAGGAACCTGTGCACAACTTTGTTGGTGTCAAAAATTCTGACAGTGAGAGGATTAATCTTCTCTAGACCTGTAACAATAAGGACCATAACTAAAACAATATGTTGTTCAAATTGTATGAGTGCATGTTGAAATGGATAAAAAATAAGTACTAATTACTGATAGAAGTTGTTAAGCACATACCAGTATCATTCGAGCCATCTGTGACAAGTGTGAAGGGATTCTCTCTCATCTTCATCACCAATTCCTTCTTAAAATGAGGTGCCACTGCTTCATTTATGAGGCACGTTGTTTTGTGCTTGCGCTCTTAAAGCCCTGAGCTGTAGGGGAGTCTCTAAAACATTCTTTGTACAAGGGGCTGAAATGGTCAGCAACGGCAAAGGGAACATTGTGCTGCACCATTGCAACAGCAACCTTCACCTCAGCCATCTTGGTCTGCAACAGAAACAACTGATTACATACCTCATAACCTTAAATACGTTTTCAAGGTAATATGACCATCAATTTGAAGAGAAATGTAATTCATCAAACATTGCCGCCAGCTTTTTAGTTTTCCTGTGCTACACTGTACTGTATGTACCTTGGCCTCTTGTACACTCATGCCTCCAACAGAAGTTTCTGGCACGTAGAACTGTGCAATACTGCTGACTGAGTTTAGAGACTGTTCTTTGGCCCGATGTCCCTTGCCTTCCACATGCCTGCTTATGTCCCTCACGCCTTGATGAGCACAGGAGTTCTCTTATCTGCACACTGAACACCAGTAGAAGGAGCTGGTGGTTCCCATTGTGATGAATGGCCATCGAGTTGACCACTCCTTCTTAAAGGAACACCTATATGTGGCTGCTCCACATATTCCTCTCCTTTTCTCTGTTTCCAATGGGTTCTCCCCAGTCTCCTCCACTGCCTCCTCTACCTCCTCCACAGTCTCCTCTACTGCCTCCTCTACAGTGTCCTCTGACCTGGCCACCTTATTAGGGAGCTGATTGTTTTGAAAGCATGAAAGAATGCTTAGTTGCCTATTTCCTGACATCTTTGAAAGACAAATGCAATAATTATTAATATGCTTTGTTTTCTGATAACATATACACACACTCACGCCAGGGATGGAAATGAACACCAACCATCAGCCAAATGCTGGTAAAACATAACAGTGGCTGGTAGATTTTAAATACATAATACAAATGTACCATAGGTTTACTACTGAATGGCTGGTAGATTTTCCCCAGTGGCTGGTAAATGTTCATGTGTTGTGTAAATATTCAAATGTTTTGAAAAATTAATTTCCAGCCCTGGCGCGCGCGCACACACCGGGAAAATAGCAGACACAGGGACAGTCCAACAAGGGAGCAAATAGCCTTGGTGCTTACTACAATAACAATAACAACAATGATAATAATAAATAACAATAATAATCATTATAATAAGTTAGTGTAGGCGCAAAATTCCGAAGAAAACAAGCGTCAGAACAGCTGCTGAAATTAGCTAGCAGGGATTCAACCGGCTCGCTAGGCTAGTTCATGCATACTCTAGTCAGTCAAACTGTTAGCTAAAAGCTCCCTGGACATATATTCCATAACAATGAAAATTAATGATGAGATGATTTACTGTACTGAAAATATGGTCTTCTCCCACGTTGAGCAGTCTGTAGCCACGCAAAATGTCAGTGAGTGACTATGTAACAGCCGTCCTCTTTGGTTACTCTTCAGCGAGCGTCTTAATCATTGGAATGGAATCAGAATGTAATGTTGTAGCGGAATGTCTAAATCCTACCCGGATACAGCCATGTTATTTTCTAATTGGCTGTTCGACAGCTTACATTCTTTTGATTGGTTGATACGTGGCTACAGTGATTCTGTACTAGTTTGTTTACAAAATTGCGGCGCAACTTGGTGGGCGGTACCCTGGAAAGAAATCTCTGCGTGAGAAATACAAGGTGTGGCGTGTGAATGGAGTGAAATGCGTGTGTCTCACGCCAAATGCGTGAGACTTGAGAGGTCTGCATTCAATAACAGTAAATAGGATATGTGTATGGTAGGTATGTGGGAGGAATGATGGGTGCGTGTTCAAATGAGTGAAAATATGGCTGTGGATACTGGTGAGTGTAGACTGTGGGCTGTGTCCCTATGGTATTTATCATGACACGTGGCTGGTAGGTCGGTTGACCTAGGGATGTGTATGTGAACATCTGGCCAGGGCGTCGGTCTCTGGTAGATCTTCTTAGTGCAGGCTGAGTCTCTTGGACATCTCTTTATTGGTCATCGGACTGACACAGAACTTGCTCATTGTAAGGCTGAGGCTCACCAGCGCTTGTCACTTGTTCATCTTGTCTCTCTTGTTCTTCCTCAGTAACACTTTCAGATTCAGGCTCAACAGGAGCTGTTTCCTCAACACAAACTTCTATCTGCTCAGGCGGGGTTTGTGTCCCACAGTTAACCCTTAGATGAGGCCTGGCTTGTTAATTTCTTGGCATACGTAGCCAATACTGTGGAGCTTCATCTTCATCTGATTCACTTGTGTCATCATCATGTCTTTGTTCAATCGTGTTTGATGGTCTTGTTGTATTGACGTTTCTCTTTTGTGGTTTGGCTGGTGCGTTTGTGACAACTGGCTCTACAGGTAAGTCGTTTACTTGGAGCAACAAGTTTCTGTGGAGAGTGCGGATGCGACCTCCCCCTGTCTCTGGGCTCACCTTATAGACGTGGTTATCACCAAGCTGTTCTCTGATGACGTAGATTGTCTTTTCCCAATAAGGCTTTAACTTGCAGAGACCTCCTCGTTCAGCGAGATTACGGACAAGGACCCTATCTCCTGGCTGAAGAGTCACACCTCTGTTTTTTCTGTCGTAATAATGTTTGCCTTTAGCACTCAACTTCTGGCTGTTGGTGCTAGCTATCTTATATGCTTCGATCATTTTCTCTGCCCATTTTTCTGCGTAACTTCTGGCTGTCCTTGGTTCGTCTTCTGCTACCAACCCGAAAAGTAGGTCAACAGGAAGTCGTGGGTGACAACCATACAACAGATAGTGTGGGGAGTAACCCGTCGACTCGTGCTTGGTACAGTTGTATGCATGAACGACATGATGCAGGTGATCTTTCCAGCTCTCTCTCTCGCCCAGTGTTCGGAGCATTTGCAACAGGGTTCGATTAAACCTCTCAGCAGGGTTGCCTTGCGGGTGGTATGGGGAAGTCCTGGAATGGCTCAAGCCGTAAAACTGCCTGAGGACTCTGAAAAGCTCATTTTTAAACTCCCTTCCCTGATCATGGTGGAGTTTAGCTGGATATCCAAACCGAGGGACAAAGTCATTGAATATTTTGTCAGCAGCCGTCTTGCCTGCCTTGTTTCTTGTGGGGTATGCTTGGGCAAACCTGGTGAAGTGGTCGACAACCACCAGAATGTACTCGTACCCTCCACGGCTGGTCTCAAGGTGGAGAAATTCAGTACAGACAAGTTCAAGAGGTGAGCTTGATGTTAGACCCCCCATGGGCGCTCTGTCATGTAAAGCTGGCTTCTACTGCTTTATACAATGACATTTCCTGGTTATGTACTCTTCAATATCCCTTTTCATAAAAGGCCAATACAATCTTTCTCTTGCAAGGCTCAAGACTCTCTCTATACCAACATGTCCCATATTGTCGTGCAGGTGAGTGAGGGCTGTCTGCCTATAGGTAGTCGGCAAGACTAGCTGTTTGCGACCCAGCGTCTTCCTATACAGGAGGCCATTTTCCAAGTACAGCTTGCTCCACTCTCTTGAGATGTTCCTGGTCGATTTGTCCAAAGTCCCACGTATTTCTTCAGTCATTTCTGCGTTGTTCTCTTTTAACTGCAGTATTTTCCCAATGGCAGGATCTTGCCGTTGCTCGCTTACCAGTTAATTGTGGTTGATAACTGGGAAAGGTTCTGTGTGTGTTTGTTGTTGAGATGAGATGTTCAGTGCTGCCACCCATGCAACTTCTCCTTGTTGGGCTGTCCTGCTACCTTCCCAGGTGGCACAAACTGCTTCTTCTGACAGTTTCTCTGAACTCTGACTCATGTAGGTGTTAATGTCAAGGGGGCAACGAGAAAGAGTGTCTGCGTCGACATTGAGTCTGCCTGGCTTGTACCTTATTTCAAAGTGGAAGTCTGCAAGCTGCCCTACCCAGCGATGACCCACTGCATTGAGCTTAGCAGTGCTCATCATGTAAGTCAAGGGATTGTTGTCAGTATAGACAATGAAATGTGGGGCATAAAACAGGTAGTCTCTAAACTTATCACATACAGCCCATTTCAAGGCCAGGAATTCAAGCTTCCCACTGTGGAGATGGTAACTCTGTTCGGCTGGTGTTAGTGTGCGGGACCCATAGCCAATCACTCTCATCTTTCCAATCTGGTTCTGGTAAAGAACAGCTCCAAGACCTAGTTGAGAGGCATCTGTGTGGAGTGTGAAAGGACTTTCGAAGTCTGGATACGCCAACACTGGTGGGTTGGTTAGGATGTGAATGAGACGGTCAAGGATCTGCTGGTGCTCTCTGTTCCACTGTACTGGGGTGCGTGAAGGCAGTTGAGGGCCCTTTGTTTTACCCTTGGTCGGCTTGGTTTGAGGTGAGTCAGACTTTATCTGGAGCAGCGTGTATAGTGGTCTGGCTATTCGTGAGAAATCCTGCACATATGTTCGGTAATAGCTCAGAAAACCCAGCAGCCTCCTGACATCACCTGCAGTCTGTGGAGTCTTCTCTTTCAGTGCTTGCACAGCCTCTACGTCTTTCGGATCCACTCTTACCCCGTCTGCAGACACAAGCCGTCCAACATATCTTACTTCCTTGCGAAATAACTCAC
Source organism: Pseudochaenichthys georgianus (assembly GCF_902827115.2). Taxonomy (NCBI): domain Eukaryota; kingdom Metazoa; phylum Chordata; class Actinopteri; order Perciformes; family Channichthyidae; genus Pseudochaenichthys; species Pseudochaenichthys georgianus. The sequence continues at coordinate 21,747,447 of NC_047524.1, forward strand.
ACTTTTCTGGTCTCAACTTTCCATGACGCTGCAGAGCTTTCAGTACACGTCGCAGCACCTCAACATGTTCTTCAAAAGACTTCGAGAAGCAGAGGACATCGTCTAGATAAGGAATGCAACACTCATCCCTGAGCTCCTCAAGCATTTCCTCCATGCTTCTTTGAAAGGCTGCTGGTGCGTTTGACAAGCCAAAGGGCATTCTGACCCATTCATATAGACCCCACAGGGTCGTGAAGGCAGTCAGGTGCCTTGAACCCTCGGCAATAAAGCCCTGGTGATATGCCTTGACCTGGTCTAGAATGGTAAACCAGCTGTAGCATCCAAGCGAGTCAATCAGGTCCTGAATGCGGGGAAGCGGATGTTTGTCTGGCACAGTCTTCTTGTTAAGCAGTCGGTAGTCAATGCACAGGCGCAATGACCCATCTTTCTTTCTCACACACACAACAGGTGCAGCATATGGAGACTTAGACTTTACAACCCATCCTTTCACTATCAAATCTTGTCTGTGCTCTTTTACTTCCTTGTACAGCGGCTTTGGAATTGAAACATACGCCTTCTGAACTGGAATGTCATCTTTGGTCCTTATTGGCATCTGAAGAGAGGGAATACATCCAATGTCACTGCTGTCACAGCATATCTTCAACCATCCGTTGCTGTTCCTCAGTGAGGTGACTGAGGTCAACAGGTGGTCGCCATGGCGCAGTTGTGGTTGTTGTAGGAGTGGTGACATTGTTTACTTCAGCTCTCACTGTTGTCATCTGTGGTATTTCAACCTCTGGTGTCTCTGTCTTTCCCAACTCAATGACTTTGGCTACATGTTGAATGGAGCCCAATGTGGTTCTTTTTGGGAGAACGATTTCATGCTTTGTATGATTGGAAATTGGCACTGCGATAAGTGGCCATTTGCTTTTACTGATCTCTAAGAGGCCTTCTCCAACACTCAGCTGTTCTAGAGTTGTGTTCTCTTCTGAAGATTCATATAGGACAACTGGGTCAGATGTGTCAAAGCTAGGCGGTACTCGGCACCTTACATGCATTGTCTTTCCTGCTGGAATAGATATGTCATCTCTACCTACTCTGATTGTGGCCATGCTGTGGCTTGGTGTCTCTTGGACCTGAATATAATTAACCATAGCCATTGCCTGTTCTTCTTCCACGCTGAGTGCTCTGCGTAAGAGGCTGATAACTATGTCAAGCTCATTAGTAGAGGACACCTGTCCATTTATCATCTCTCTGAGAACATTTGAGCCTAGTAGAGGTTGAGGGAGCCTAGTAGAGGTTGAGGGAGGGGAAGTTGACTGATTAGGAAGGGGACCTGTATTGTGAGGTTTGGATTTTCATTTCCTGCGAGGTTGACTGTCATCCCAACCCAGCCATCATATGGGATTTCTTGTCCATTTGCAGCAAACAGATCAAGGGTTTCATCTGGTTCAAGGAGTTCGGCCAGTGGTCGTAATGGTTGATCTGGGATAAATGTCTTCTTCCAGGACCTATCAATGAGGCTTACTGGTGATCCGGAGTCAAATAACACTGTTACTGCATAGCCACTGATTAAACATTTGAGCTGACTTTTCTTACCAATTAGCGATGCAGTGCGGGTGATATTCTCCGGTGTTACAAGTGTCTCTCTGGAGCAGTTGTTGCTGGCTTTCTTGTAATATTGTTTTTGTTGGGAGTGTTGTTGCTTACATTTGGAGCTTACTGAGTGGGACTGGAGCTGTGAAACGGTCTCTGGCTGTCCCTCATCAGATACCGACTCTCGTTTCCCGGCTGCCTTGTTCTTTTTGAACAGCCAACTGCACGATGTCCAAGCTCTCCACACACAAAACAATGGCTACAGGCCTCTAAGCCTTGTTGTGAACAGTTAACACAGAGGGGGATTTTACCTTTCCTTGTGAGAGGAAGCTGACCTGATGTGGGAGGAGGTAAAACCCTTGAGTGGGTCGCTTGTATCACTGCTTTTTGCTGGTCCATCAAAGCTGCCATCATCTTTGCTAAGTTCTCCACTTGAGCGCTGAGCTGTTGTATTGTTTGAAGTTCCTTCTTGTTGTTGATCTGCTCTCCACCATCAACCTGAACACTATGTGTATGTGTTGCCTTTGGTCTGGAAGCATAACCTAACCTGCGATGATGTTCGTTTTCGTCACTGATTATCTTCATTACTTGACTGACAATTTCCTCATCAGTAACTTGGCTGTTTGAGAGGAGTGGTTTCAGTTGCTGTCTCATGTCTGTATGTTTGAATCCTAGACCCTGGGAAATAGTATGAAGGAAAACCTCATAAATGGTTTTAGGGTTGTAGCGAATGTCCGCATTAGCTTGTCTTGACTGGAAGATGATTTTCTGTTTGAGTTCAATCATGCGATACAGGAACTGCTGGGGTGAGTCTTGGTCATGTTGTTTTGCACACATGAGTTCCTGGAACAGTTCTGTACTGGCCTTATCACCAAGGTGAGACCTGAGGAATCCCCTGAGTTCACTGATTGTTATCTCTTCTTTATTGGTGAGCATGTCTTTGAAAGCACCTGGCTTAACAATCCTCAGCACACCTCGGATAACCTCTCTCTCTCTGTGAAGCCATCTTTGATTCCCTCGTCTATCTGTTTGGAGATGTTGCTATATGTTACTTCAGAGTTTTGGTCTCCAATCTGTCCGTCATGTACCTTGAATTCTCTACGCTGGAGATAAGGTAAGTCCTTTAAGTAAACCATCTTCTCAGTGTCAGCCTTCTGTGTGTTGTGATTTGATGTGGTGTGTTGTGGTGTTGGCTCACCTATGCTCTGGTACTTACTGCGTGCTGGGCTTGCCATATATTTGTGGTGTTGTAGCTTCTTGCCTAGCTCTTTGTGCATTAGCTGGAGCTGCTCTATACTTTGGGTAGTTATGTCTGTGTTAATATCAGTGTGTGGTTGTGTAAAATAGACTGTTGTGTGTGCAGTACTATGTCTGGCAGTTAACATGTCACTGTTAGCATGTGAAGATGTAGTGGCATTACTTTCCCTAACAGATGAAGCTGTGAATGTGTTCTGTTCGTGTGTTACCCCATTTGTGACAAAATCTGCATCAACATTATTGCTCATTTAACATGAGCAATTGACTCATACCTTCATCTTCAGAACTCAGTAGTTCCTCAGACTGCATATAACTTAAAATAAAGTCTACCCAACCTTCTTCATCAGTAGACTCTAAGTCGTGTGTACCTGAACTGTCTTTTGCGATGTCTCTGGCAAGCTAGTAGACCTTGATGCCTGAGAGATTGAACAGTTTCTTTTTGATGCTCCAAGCAAGTTCTTTGCGTGCTATGGACATGACGTACGATGGCTCGACACAGTAGCGGTGCGGTTCCCTTGGCAGAATGAATACCCTCCTGGCTCTGTTCTCCCCTCATGGACACCCACCAGCTGTCGTCACAGATGCAGTCACGTCACCTTGGCCTCGTGGTTCTGATATCTCTGGATCTGCTCCCCTTGATTGGTGAAGACAGATCCCGGACGAGCCCCCAACATTTGTTACGGGTCCCAAAAGCTTGGGTACCACAGCAACAATAAATGATTTCTGTAGAAAACAGAAAAGTGCAGCAGCAATAATTATACACAGAATCCTGTTGATCATCTGGATTGCTTCTTATTCAAAATTCAAAGTACACAGTTACATTCAAATAGCTGTACTTTACAAACATCACATTTCTCCATTTAAGTTATCCGTCTGTCACAGTCAATTACTGTATCTCAAGAAGAAATTCAACATAGTCAATATAAACACATAACGCTATCAAATAATACTTTCTATCAATATATCTATCTTTACCAAATATAACATATTATGGAGATCACAAAAATACACTGTCAATGTTAATAAACAAAAAACAAGGCAATGTGCCTGCAAGACTTCACTCAGGTAAACAAAACATATTACCCGTGCGCAGCAGCTAACCTGCCTGCGAGCCCTCGCTCAGGTCACATTTACCCAGGCTTGGCTGAAGCCCGCGAAAATGGCATCTATTGTTGCCGACAGTTTAGTATTTTTAAAATACCGTTACTATGTCAAACATGCTCAAAACTTTCTGACACACTCTCCTAAACATCTCCAACATCATATCTAATTCACAGTTAGAATTAGTTAACATTGATCATTTTCATCATGTACTGACCTGTAAAAAACAGAAAAGTGCAGCAGCAATAATGATACACAGGATCCGGTTGATCGTCTGGATTGCTTCTGAGGAGCGGGCGGAAGTGTCCCCCCTAAGATAACCCAGATGTCACCGCTCACCTGCCAAAGGTTCCACCTTGGTGCTACTTACTCGTACTGCTTCTCAAACAGTACAGATAAACCATAAAATGATATGAATGTCACCAAAATATATACAGATAATGTTGGGCTTTTCAAAACAATAAATTCACTGTTTAGCAAAAATAAATAAAAGTAAATACACAAATAATTGTACCATTGTTGGGCTGTACCACACATATCTAGATAAAAGTTCATTTTTATAAAACATGGTTTTAAAAGTAATGCCTTTTCTTCCATTCAGTGCATACTGACTATCTTAACAGGTCATTCAAAGCTCCAAATTGATATTTTGGCAATTTAGGGAAAGAAAAACAAGCTGAAAAACACAACATCTGACATCACATAAAAATTCAAAAATGATTACCTTGTTGGCAAGCATTGTCCTCTTTCCTCGTCCAGAAGAAGCAGAGCAACAGTATTTATTAGTACTTGTTTTTTTACTGTCCCATTTGAAGAATTGATGTCCAATTTCAACACAACTTTTGTTCAGTTATGCTTTCCACCAGTCCATAAAAAATGTCAAGCTGCATGATGTGCACATACAGTAGCCTGGTTTCAAATAATTCTAGTTTAACAATACAAATTGGTCAAGAGTTTTCCCAAATAATGGCCTTTTCCTTACAGTTGGAGAAAGAGAGAACACCGTTATGTTAGCCAATTTAAGCAAAAACTTCTGAAACTTTGTTTTCAAAAAAATGAAAATGACGTTTGGATGGATGCATCACCAACTGGTGATGGGAAAACTAAACCAAAAATAATATTCCCAAAACGAAATTGGGCTAAAATTAAGTCAGTGACTGGCTAAATAAATGTAATGTGATTTTAAAGGTAAGGTTAGCTTGGAGCTAACCATTGGGCAGAGAGCATAGAATGGGGTTATTCAAGCTTTCTTCTGAAAACCACTGCCTGCTCTTGAAAAAAGAGTTAATGAGAGCAGAACTAGCCTGCCAGAAAACCAAAACAATAAGATAAAAGAGTCTGTAGAGAAAATAGGAACTGCAGAGCTTAGTACAATGAGTGTGTCACCACAACTCCATTCACTGCTGACAGGAATTTGATCAATTGTTAGAATAAGTTCTGTTCATTATAGCAGAGTCTTAATCAGAACAAAATTCAATCTTGAGTGGGACATTTAAAGTAGGTAGAGGTTTCATGTGCAAATGTGTCAGCGTGGCGTAAATCTGCAGGCAGTTGGTGTGCCGCTAATGGCCAAAATATTACCACGGTGTCTCACGGAACCATTGTAATGTTGAGTGGGGCCTGCAGAGAAAATGAGCTCTGATAAAGCCTTATTATGTTGATGGAGTGCCCCACACCGGCTGAAACAGTCACACAGATTTGGATGAAACTCACGTCCCTGCTCTGAGATGGTAATGAAGGTGTTGCTGTCCTCTGCAGGTTTCCAGCACGGCCACCCTGGAGGGCAAAGGTCAGCTGAAGTTCACCTCGGGCAAGTGGAGCCCCCACCACAACTGCAGCCAGCTCGCCACAGCCAATGACACGGCCATACGGGGCTGGGACCTCCGCACCATGAGGTGAGAAATGCTTTGTGGGCCTGGTCGGGAAATACAATATTTTTGGTATTTTCAAGTCTGAGATGTTCCTGAAATCCTGATATTGATACTTTAAATGGTCATTATTTAAGGTAGAGATGATTTATTTTTGTATTTACTTTACAAAAACCTCTCCTCATAATTCACTGTATTGATATTTTGGAAATGTGATTCAGCACATGAGTTTATAAAACCCCATATGCTCAAAAACACTGACTGACAACAAGCTAGAAACGTAAATTTGAAAAAAAGAAGTTTCAGTCATATTGAGGATTGAACATTTTTAAACATGAGGTATGTGTTCTGTAAGCTTTGCCACTCAGTGTTAGGACCTTTTTTTTACATGACACATTTCCACATGCACCTGACTTAAAACCAGTCGGATGTTTCTCAACAGCCTGAATTTAAATCTGACAGAAGTGATTCATGTAAGTTCTACTCTGAGCTTAATAATGTGTCATTTTACATGTAATTACAAGATACTTCAGTGCGGCACACTGAAGTATACATGTAATGTGACTCATCATGCCAAATGAACGTTTTTTTTTACTTCAAATTGACTATCAATCCACATGTTTATCCCCAAAAACGTGGATATTATCTTTTTGAGAAGCATGCTTTTGAATCCAAATGTTTTATTTGTTTCTTATTCTTTTTTCAAAGTTGTATAAACATAAGCTATTATTGATCTACAATTTTGATCCGATTTCTGTTCTGCCCAGAAACATATTTCTTTAGGAGTGTCTGTCTGGAATTAGATACCTTTACTGATCCCCATGGGGAATGTTCAGTGTTCCACATGTTTTTCTTCTTTTTACACACACGTTACAGTGCAAATACACACATGGAATACAGTTACAGGTGTACAAATGCATTATAAAGAGGTGCGTGCCAGTATGTCCAGTGCCAGGGAGCAGTTGGGGGTTCAGTACCTTGCTCAAAGGCACCTCGGCAGTGCACCTTTCCAGCTACCAATCCACACTCTGTATTATTTTGGTCTGATTGGAGATTTGAACCGGAGCCAAGTCCCTACAAACTGAGCTACAGGAAGGCGGTGGTTACGGTGGACTGAGCCTCTGTCAGTGTCCTCCTGTCTTTATATGAAACATTTTGTTAGCCTGTGGTTGTTCATGAGTGTAATGAAGTGTGAGCTTCTCCACAGCTCATGATAAAGTGCGAGGCGGTCGAGCTCTAATGTTCCTGTTTGACATGGAGCATGTGTAGTACCCCACATTAGCCTGCAGGTTATCAGCCACCCACCCCCCAACCTCGAGCTTTGCGTGTGCATGCATTGTGTGTGCTTTGTTTGCATTTGTGTACGTGATGAGCGAGGTCAGCAAGTGTGTACGCGTGTGCTCTGCCCGAGGAATAACAATCACCTCGCTATCCATCGCAATGATAACGTGCCGAGGAGATTGAGAGGGGGGCACCGGGTGAAGGAGAGGGAGAATGTATATAATGTATATATATTTACAAGATGTGTATCACAGGCCCAGATAAGATAGAGAATCATTGATATCACTCCCCTTCAGCCCCATAAGAAATTACCGAGTTCCTGCACGCTCCATTTTGGCCGTTCTCCTCCCGCTGTGCTATTTTGAAAGATGCAACAGTGCTGATTTGGCCGTGGGCACAAAGGGAAGGAGGGGTGGCAGCACAGGGCTTGTTAGCACAGACTCTTCTCTGATATCACAGTACTGTACCGAAAGATATATTTTAGACACATTTTCCCAAAATTCAGCTGGTATCTTTGGACACTTCCACGAAAAAGTGTTAAATACATTTATGTGGTCTTTAATTTTTTTTTAAATGATAATAATAAATTGGTTGATTCTGCTTATGGAAATAATGGCCTTTAATTTGAATTAAAATAAGTTTACTCAATGCTTTACATATTGTTTGTTATATAATATAAAAAGCAGATAGAAAATGAGATACACATCAAACGCAAAAGAAAGACATAAACAAATAATCCACTACTTGATCATTAATTTGAATTAACATAATAATCTAATGAGCAATTCATAATTTTTTCAGATTGGTTGCTTTTTCCTTTTTTTGGTAAACTGTCGCTCTTGACTACTTAAAAAATGTAATATAATTCATATTAAAAACATATAATAATAATACAACATTTGTAAATATATTAATAAGTTATAAAGTTAGTTTACCTAAAAGACCAAAACAAATAACCTAATGTAAAAAGCTTATATACAAAATGTTTTGGTTGATATTTGTATTTTCTGCCCGTTTTGTCCATGCTTTAATGTTCAAAAAGGTCTTTATTCTTCTCATACTGCCTGTGCTGAGCACCTCTTTTCATTCTCTGTTTTTCTGATTTGTAAACCGTTTCGAGATGTCCCGCCCCTTAGCCATCAGTTACAATGGGTTGAAGCGCTAGCCAATAGAAGCGCGAGTGTTACATAGCGATGTCACTAAACTCCCTCTCAAGGGAACTTTGGGATTTTAGAATTTGCTGATCCTTTACATGCACACAAACCCATACAACACACTACAGGAAAAAACCCCAAAGCATAATAGGGCCCCTTTAAAAACAAGAAAAGATTCCTATAGCTTCATATGATAATATAAGTAACAGCTCCCTCATTTCTATGGGTCTTTTTTGGTCATTTATCCAATAACTGAATGAATCCGTGTGCCTTCTTCACTCGGACAGAAACCAAGGGCATGGAGTGTTTGCCTGAGTGTGTGTCTGAGTGTGTGTGTGTTCAGGCGTGCGCGTCCATGCGCTAGTGTGAAGTGGTTGCAAGTGAAAAGCTTGCAAGTGTGAATGAGCATTGAGCCACGTGTGTGTGTGTGTGTGTGTGTGTGTGTGTGTGTGTGTGTGTGTGTGTGTGTGTGTGTGTGTGTGTGTGTGTGTGTGTGTGTGTGTGTGTGTGTGTGGTGTGTGTGTGTGTGTGTGTGTGTGTGTGTGTGTGTGTGTGTGTGTGTGTGTGTGTGTGTGTGTGTGTGTGTGTGTGTTGTGTGTGTGTGTGTGTGTGTGTGTGTGTGTGTGTGTGTGTGTGTGTGTGTGTGTGTGTGTCTGTTTGAGTAAGTGACTTGCATGTGACAAGTGACTGTGTGCTAGCCTGTGTTTGCTCTTTGCTGTGATGTGTGTGTGTGTGTGTGTGTGTGTGTGTGTGTGTGTGTGTGTGTGTGTGTGTGTGTGTGTGTGTGTGTGTGTGTGTGGTGTGTGTGTGTGTGTGTGTGTGTGTGTGTGTGTGTGTGTGTGTGTGTGTGTGTGTGTGTGTGTGTGTGTGTGTGTGTGTGTGTGTGTTTGTGTGTGTGTGTGTGGTGTGGTGAGCTCATGCCTCTACATAAATATGACCCGCTTGTAAGTGTGTGTGCTGTGTGTGTGTGTGTGTCCAGTTGGTGTGGCAGCTGTGTGATGGCAGCCTTTCAGCACGCTCCGCTGCCTCCTCAGACGACCTCTGAGGTGTCCCCTCACACCTGCACAAACACATAGGCGCACACAGGGAAGTACACAGATACACACTCTTCTTTTCTCCCCCCCCCCCACCACTTCCCTTAACTTCCCCCAGGCTCGCCCCCCCTCTCTGCCAGCCCAATCACGGCTGCCGTTCTCTGAAATAAGGACAGGGGGAGCAGCCCAGCAGTAGCAGCCGCCTTTAGTTAGTCATCTTACACCCCGGAGAGGAGTTTCTGCAGCACACCCCATCTCCCAGACACACACCACTTCTAAAAAAATAAAATATAACACTGCTTATAAAACATATATGGAGCCTGTTCTAGTTTGTACTGATGTAATATGCAGCATTATGTAAATTATGAAATACTCTGCTCCGATATTGGGGACAGAAAGTGGTGTTTAATGGAAAAGCCTGACACATTTTCTCTTCTCCTAAGCCTGTCTTTTTTATTGTACCTCTGCTTTTACATTATTCAGAATCTACGGGAAGGCTGTTGTGATTTTATAGAAATTGATGCATGATTTAAAGTCTTATTTCACTTGTGCCCTAGGTTGTAAGAAGGTACTTGGAGCATTTTGTGTGTGTGTGTGTGTGTGTGTGTGTGTGTGTGTGTGTGTGTGTGTGTGTGTGTGTGTGTGTGTGTGTGTGTGTGTGTGTGTGTGTGTGTGTGTGTGTGTGTGTGTGTGTGTGTGTGTGTGTGTGTGTGTGTGTGTGTGTGTGTGTGTGTGTGTGTGTGTGTGTGTGTGTGTGTGTGTGTGTGTGTGTGTGTGTGTTTTTATTTTTAAATTCAGTTTCTGACGAACGCCAAAAAAGACCGAGATTATGGAATTAAACCAATAAATAAAAGCAAGGATAATTGTGTGTTATTGGTGAGTAAATAACAGTGTGTTATTTTGAAAAGAATAACAAATTAGAAGGAAAAAAAAGATTTTAAAAAATACGAGGCTCTGAGCCCCATGTATTTTCCTCACAGACGTAAGGGTAAATCTTCGTCATAACTAGCAAACTAAACATCATGTACATGTACTGCACAAATAATCAGAAATAAAAACTCATTACTCGCATACAATGACATCAAAACGCATTTGAATGGCCAAATGAACCATAAAATAGGCATTTTCCACCGAGAATAACAAGAAGGTCAGCCATTGTTGTTGATCACGTGGTCTGGGAGCTGTTGCAGCGTCCATAGCAACCACCTTAGCAACCATGAATGTGTACACATTCATGAAGTAATCTTCGTCATAACTAGCAAACTAAACATCATGTACATGTACTGCACAAATAATCAGAAATAAAAACTCATTACTCGCATAAAATGAGATCAAAATGCATTTTAATGGCCAAATGAACCTTAAAATAGGCATTATGAAGGTCCATGGGACGCCCTGCCCGTAGAAGCCTGACGGGCAAGGGGTCCGCTGTGTCCGCAATGAAGGTCTATGGGACGCCCTGCCCTGCCCGTAGAAAAATGACGGGAAAGGGGTCTATTAACCATTCACAGGGCTCTCAAGTTTTGAACAGAGTTCAGAGTGAGATTTTGGCAGCGGCGGGGCTTTGGGTGGGGACGGTGGTCTTATCTGATAAATGACACATAAATTCATACAAATAAAAACATATTTATTTCATTCTTAGTGAAGGGGTGTGTGTGTGTGTGTGTGTGTGGTGTGTGTGTGTGTGTGTGTGTGTGTGTGTGTGTGTGTGTGTGTGTGTGTGTGTGTGTGTGTGTGTGTGTGTGTGTGTGGTGTGTGTGTGTGTGTGTGTGTGTGTGTGTGTGTGTGTGTGTGTGTGGTGTGTGTGTGTGTGTGTGTGTGTGTGTGGTGTGTGTGTGTGTGTGTGTGTGTGTTGTGTGGTGTGTGTGTGTGTGTGTGTGTGTGTGTGTGTGTGTGTGTGTGTGAGAAAGACAGGAAAGCATGCCTGTCATTGGAGATGTTCTTCCACTGCATCTCCCTTGAATTCCCTCTTGGATCGACAGTCCACAGTGAGGGGGCAACACACACACACACACACACACACACACACACACACACACACACACACACACTCAGAGCTGTGTAATAGCTGTCATGCTTGCAGCCATACCATGCACTGCAGGGTGCATACTGAAAAGCAGTGCAGTGTTGCAGTGAAGCATGGACTCTCTACACCTCCCCTGTGGTGTGTATGTGTGTGAGAGTGTGAGAGAGAGACTGACAGAGAAAGAGCCGATAAAGAAAGAGAAGGAGCGTAAAAAGAAGGTGGAATGATTGATAGTGGTGCTATTTGCTCCTTCACAGTCCAGGTTAAAAGCCAACTGTCTGTTGGTGCTAGACAGCATCATAGCTCGTCACACAACAGAGGCTCACACACACTTCATGGCCAAAAACACAGCCTTTTCATTGCACCTGCTCAACAGATTTGTCAGTGCCATAATGATAGGGTACTCAAGGTAAAGCCAATCATTCAAAAGCCTTTTTTCCATCATATTTTATTCACATATTCAAATGTCTCTCCATTATGCAAAAAGGGTTGCCTATCAAGATAATCCGACATCACATTCCAAAACGAAAGATGCCAGCTGTTTTTGAAATAGTGGTAGTCCGTACGCCGCTGTCGATCTGAGGCTGACCTTTTGAACCCCGCTGTGGTCAAATTGATCATCTGTAACCTTTTCATGTGCTCCAAGCCCCCCCCCCCCTCCCAACTTCCCAGTAGACACGAACCAGACATCACAGAATTTATCTCATAATGGTGTATTCATGAACTTATGAAAACCTTGAAATCAAGGAATAAAAACAAAACAATACAATAATACCGGTAGATTTTTGATGCAAGCACCGCACCTCTTTTAGATACTGTTGCTATACGCCTGTCAAGTTAACAATGATGGTGGCCTGGTGGCAGACTAACCTCTTGAACTTTTGGGTTATTTTTGAATTAGTGGGTACTTGATTGGAGACATAGGTAATATATAGTTTCAGTTTTCACATTACAATACAAAGGTTTAAAGGGTGAGGACTAACACGTCTGACAAATGTAACTATAGCTTGAGTATTGTTAGCTGGGCGGGTGGAATGTAAACTTTTCCAAATCTGACATTAGCTTTATTTCTAAATAGCATGGCTAGCTTACACACAGTTGATGTGCTAATTGTGAATGGGGCTTTTTTTAGCCTGTAACTATAGCCTGCTACTACAATAATGTTATCCAGCCATATATTGTACAATATATGGACCAGAGTACCTGCCAAGTGCTGGAAATCCTTAAAAACATTTCAATGTAATATGGCGTTTTCACGGTTGTAAAAAGGAGTTGGACTCTAAAGTTTGGAAAAATGCTTGAAATAAAAGACTTCTTTTATAAAGGTGACACATTTTGAAACTTTGTTGGGTTTTCCTTTTTAAGTTGGCACACCAAAGAATACTGTCACAAAACATTTAAGTTTAGTATAGCAAAAATAACAGCCCCATACTAGGGCTGCACGATTCTTGCTCAAATGTGAATCACGATTTTGAGATCACGATTCTCACACGATTCTCATCGTTTCAATGAAAATATTTATTGCACTACAGTACAATAAATTTAAACAGACAACATTTCAACACGAATTCCACCAGCCTGGCTGTGTGGTCATTAAAGATTCTAATCTAATCTAATCTAATTTGTCTCTCTTGTAACAAAAACATAACTTAACAAAAGGATTAATTTAAATACTGCAGTCAGTACTGAATATAAAAACGGAACAGAACATAAAGTTACAGATTCAGAATAGATGTAAATAAAGCCTAGCTGCCTAGCTACTAGCACAGTCCATCTACTGCACTAAGATATTCTTGGCTAAGAACACCAACATGTCGATATTCTGAGGTTTCAGGGAGGAACGCTGGCAAGTTACAATGTTCCCCCCTGTACTGAAAGCCCTTTCTGAAGGGCTACTGGTCGCAGTACTACATAAGTATTTCCTGGCCAGCATGGACAATCTTGGGTATTGTCCCTTGTTGTTATTCCACCACTTTAAGGGGTCATCTTCGCTGTCGATATTTCTTGAGAGTAGATATGCGCCTAGTTCCATGTCGACAACTTGCTCGACTTCAGGTGCAGCTGCCTCGTTCCCCTTTGCTGCCTAAGGTCTTTTTCTTACATTTTCCCAATTAATATAAACAGTTACCATAGTAACGATGCTAGTCATCTCATCCTTCAGTCTGGTCTTGACAGTGATTTTGTTGTCCTCGCTGACATAGTCCAATTTGAACCTTGGATCCAGACTTGTAGCTATGTCGAGCAGCGCCTGTGTCTTTGGATCACTGTACTTCTCCTGAAGGTACTGCAGGATGGTTGTTTTAATCGAGCGAGCGAGTGCAGGGTCGTCTTCCTTCACTGCCATCAGTGATTGGAAGAGGTGGAGGACTGGCTTCACAGAGGAGACAGACACATATTGCTCCCCTAAGAGCGCATCTGTGAATTCTGCCAGTGGTGTTAGTGTCTTGTCAATCACCTCAAGAACCTGTATGTCTTGCCATGTCAGAATGTTACCTCTAGCGAACTTGTTCCGGTCAGTGTTCCGGGCAAGAACTCGTGTAATGGCCTCTTGTTGTTCAAGGACCGTGTTGACCATAGCTAGACGGGATCCCCATCTTGTTTGGCACTCCGTTTTGAGCTTGTGGTCAGGTAGATTGAGGTCCTTTTGTGCTTGTGCAAGCTCTCTCTTCCGCTTCCAGCTGTGGCTGAAGCAGCTCACTATCTTTTTGCAGACCCCCATAGCACGGCTGATTCGTTCATCTTTCATTGAATTCTCTAGAGAGAGAGAGAGAGAAACAATGTTCAACTTTGCTGTAAAAACATGACAAAAAAATAATGGTTTAAAATGGTAAAAAAATATATATATACATATAACAGTAATTCATTAAGGCATAGCTCAAATGTAATGCACAGTACAATCCTCACTATAGGGCATAGCAGTGGCAGCCATGTTCTGGTTCCATCATTCCAGACCCCATTCATTTTTCCCATAGAGATTTCCTAAAATATTTATATCAATTAATTTAAGCCTAGAATCAAGCCATCCAGGATACTGGTGAATCATGACCATAACACATTTGATTCTATGAAAAATGAATGAATATTTAATTATATGATATTCTACATTTAATAAATACCCTTTGTTTTGCGGTTTTAACTTCTTCTTTTCCACAAAATCAAACGTGTTATGGTCACGAATCACCAGTATCCTGGTTGGCTTGATTCTAGGCTTAAAATAATTTATATAAATATTTTTGGAAATCTCTAAGGGAAAAATGTATGGGGTCTGGAAAGATGGAATAAAAAAAATGGCCTATTCATTTAAGCCTGAGTATAAATATATACTCAAATGGCGGGGGGTACTATAATATTTAGACTATACATTACAATTTAAAATGGTGGTAATTAGTTAAATGAAATAAGATTTTTTTTTGTAAATATATAAACATGTTCAGTACAATATTGACAGTTAATTTAACTCTACACTCTCAGACTTAAATGAACAGAGGACTTTACTGTGGGATGGATTGTACTCAGCTCACCTATAGCCAGATGTAGCCTGTGGCCAAAACACTGGAGCCTTGTCCAGTTGTTTATGTCGGATGCTTTTATGATGTTTGATCCACTATCTGTAGTGATGCACACCATCCTTTTCGGATCCAAGCTCCAGGACTGGAGACTTTCCATTAGTCCCACTGCAATTTCGTCGCCCGTGTGGTCCACGGGGAAGAAAGCTGTCTGTAGGCACCGACTTTTCATGGTGAAATCACTGGTGATGAAATGCACCGTCAGGCTCATATATGGTTCCATGGTACGACTGGACCACAGGTCAGTTGTTGTTGTAAAGTGCTGGACATCTTTCAGTTCTGTCTCGACTGTGGTTCGAGTCTTGTAGTACATGGCAGGCAATGCAGTACGTGAAAAGTAGTTGCGGGAAGGCACTGAGTACCGCTTATCCAGCGTCTTCATCAAGTTCTTGAACCCTTCATTTTGAACTGTATTTATTGATGCCATATCCTTAGCCAAGTAAAAGGTGATGGCTTTTGTTATCTCTTTGTGCCTTCGTGAGCTGTGTGAATATGGTGTTCCGTTGAATAACGTTTGACTTATGGATGTTTGCGTCGTTGTCTGCGGGTTTGATATTTTTTTCGGGATGTCAATTGCAACGACTCACTTTTTAATGAGAAAAATAAACAAAGTTTAAACAAAAGATCACTCTTGCGAGGACAAAATAAAGCTCTTGGTTTCTAACAAACAAAACTCTCCTCTCTGGTAACATGCTGGGTCCCTAGACATGTGAAGCACGCTGAAACAAGACGAACTGGCACAAGACAAAGGGAGACAAGGGCTGCTTCTCAAGTCGACTATTTTCATTTCCTCGCTCCTCGGTCCTCGGTCTCACCGGAAGTTGATTTGCCTGCGCCATCTTGAGTACCGTCCCATGGCTCTTATTTCTGCCGGAGGACCGAGGATCGAGGAGCGAGGAGCGATCATGGAGGAGCGATAACCGAGGAACCACCAGACCATCCTCCGATGAAATCCTCAGATACTCACCCCGCCCCCTTACTGTGTATCGCTCACTGATTGGACGAGGCAGTGCATGCACTGATCTGATGCTTCTTGACATGAGAGCAATACCCCAGCGGAGTGAAGAAAATACATGAACCTCACGGGACTCACTCCTCAGTTTATACCGTGTTTTGCTTCAATTAATGTATCATTTAGTTACAAATATGTGATCTGAACAAAAGTGGTCAAAAATCAAGAATGACTTCTTATTTTATATCATGTATTTGGGTCTACAACAGATAATACTAATGTTTATGTCAGTAAATGTGCACTAACAGAGGCGGGGGTGTTTGTGGAAATAACGGGTACAGAGCTGGCTGCTGCCAGACGAACAGCTGTGCAGCGTCATCACAAACGGACATCGCTTCACGTGACGCTCCGGAGGAAAGGACGTCCCATTGCTCTGAAAACTCATTTCCCTGCTTCTCGTGGTTTCCTTGCGTCTCTCCATGCTTCCCTGGTGGGAGGGACTAAACGCAGGGAAACGACGCAAGTGAGGGAAGCAAGGATTTCATTTAATCGACCTGAGAAGCAGCCAAGGACTATTTAAACATGAGGTGGAAACAATCAGGGGCAGACGCTGACGATGGCGGGAAAACACACAAAGGGAGGAAGTAACGGGGCCTGAAATGAAAGAGTACAAAATAAAATAGGAAATGAGAAAACGAGACATGACATGAAACACGGGGACTTGACTAGAGATGACAGACATAAATAGACAGACAAAACAGGCAAGTAACATAAATACCTGACTAAACATGAAATGACAGACATAAAACAAACACAACTAACACATTTGACGAGACACCACAGTTGTAGGCTTAGGTTTACACTTCTAGTTTTTCACTAAACAACTTTTTTGCTAACCATCATGGTTAGCAAATCCCCCCCTTCATTTAGGCTGCTTGAAGTAATGATCCCTTACTCATGTGCATGTGAAGATTCTCCCCCACTCTTCCTCCCTCCCTCTACCTGCCTCTCTCCCTCCCATCTTTCTTTCTCTGCCAGCTCCCTCTCAAAGCCAAGCTTTAATTTTGATCAGCGATGAAATGATTGCTCTCCTCTTTCGATTTTTCTTTCCACCCCTCCCTCCCCACTGCAGTTGTCATAGAAACAGAAGTGTGTGTGTGTGTGTGTGTGTGAATGTATGTGAGACTGTGAGCGTCTGTGTTCCAGTCGATCCCCTCAGTGGAGAGATTTATCACCCAGGCTAAGCCAGGAGGGTGGGTGGGTGTGTGTGTGTGTGTGTGTGTGTGTGTGTGTGTGTGTGTGTGTGTGTGTGTGTGTGTGTGTGTGTGTGTGTGTGTGTGTGTGTGTGTGTGTGTGTGTGTGTGTGTGTGTGTGTGTGTGTGTGTGTGTGTGTGTGTGTGTGTGTGTGTGTGTGTGGTGTGTGTGTGTGTGTGTGTGTGTGTGTGTGTGTGTGTGTGTGTGTGTGTGTGTGTGTGTGTGTGTGTGTGTGTGTGTGTGTGTGTGTGTGTGTGCTTGTCTGTCTACCTTTGTCGCTCCCCTCTTGCACACCTAAATCTTCTTCTGTATTTACACACATAACAGTATTTTAGCCAGTGTGTTCCCCCAGTTTATGTTTTTATCTGTGTGTGCCTAACAGTGTGTGTAATAGGTCTCCGGTCCCCTCATCAACCCCCCCAGCACACACACACTCACACACTCACTCACACACTCTCAACTGGATGACTTGAGATTGAGTGTGTTTGGTGGCTTAGGCCGGCCACAGCTCTAATCCTCTGCCCTCATACAAACACAAACACACACTTATAAAAAGTCCCAGGTCCCTCCACTATTGGTGGGGCAGGGGGAGTGTATGCATCAGGGTGTGTGTGTCCCAGTGTGTGCCAGCGTGGAGGGGATTGCTCAGAGACACCAGAGAGGGAAAGAGCGAAACTAACCCAATTTCCTGCTCCATTTCCTTTTCACGCGCCGGGCGTGTCCCATTCCACGGCGGGTCGGGTTGAACACCAGCCACCCTACAGCCCGGGTCACGCCTTTTACCTCAGAGTCACACGCTGGAGAGGGGGGAGCGCTGTAAATAAATCATGTGCTCCTGCTCAAAATAACACATGGAAATGCTGTTTTGAGTGAAATTAAAGTTCACCAAAAGTTCCAAGTCAGATTCAGTTTCGCACTATATGTTTTAAGCAAAACATATTCCATAAAGCATGTGTTAATGGGAAAGTATACATAAAGTTAAATATAACTGGTTACTTTAATTTCAAAGTCTTTACAATATTACTGTCTTACACAAGTTTTGCGTTACTTTCACAATTTATTTTTAAATATAGTGACATTATAAATTGGAAAATGGTAATGTTGTTTTGTAGTGGTTAATTAAAGTATTGTGAATCCAGAGGTGGGCGATATTTTATAGCCTAAAGGCATATGTCTATAAAGTGCATTTTCCTGGCAGCAAAGCGTGGATTTGTTTCTATGACGACATATCAACACTTTAACCGAAATTGTATGATGGACTAGCCTTATCTATTTTGACCAATGTCCTATTGTTCTGTATGCTTGTCCTCCTACTTTGTATTGATGAGTTCAACATAAATAAAGTGATATCATCGCCGGAAGTGACTTGGTGTAAATGAATGATAACCATAAACTAATTATGTTAGTGTTTACTTGTTACTTGACATAGTAAATGTTATAATACTAAAAACACTACTATAAGTATGGTGTTACATTACTACGTTACTGATGGAAGTTGTACATGAGATACCCTCATGCCACTTTAACCAAAATTGTATGATAGACAAGCATGGCCCTTTTTCTTTTTGATATCTATTTGGACCATTGTAGGTAGATTTGTTTAAATCACCTCACAGTGTAAAATGTCATATTACCCAAACTTTAAAGGTCCCATGTCATGCTTTTCCGGTTATTACCCGTCCCCTTGTGAGTTATGTAGCATTTTATGCATGTAAACGGTCTGCAGAGTCAAAAACCCTCAAAGTACACCCGGTAGCGAGTAAAACTCTAACACAGAAAAGACCCGTCTATGCTGCCCACGAACGCCTAGTTGGACATTTTTATTTTTTTCTTCCTGGTCGTAGTGACGTAACAACGTCCAAATGGACCAATCCGTGGAGCTCCTCACACACACACACTCACTCACTCACTCACTCAGCCTTATCTTTTCTCAGGCTGCGAGTGTGTGGTGAACTTTGTGGCGAACAGCCTGGCTGTGAGTGTGTGTGTGTGCTCAGGCTGAGTTCCGCGGTGTCTCGCAGACCCCACGCAGCAACCAGGAAACGACACCAGTAATCCAGCTCACACTGTCCGCTCCTCGAGCCTCAAAGGGCGGAGCAGCGAGCCCCGCAACGTCCCGCCAACACGGCACCCAGACCCCACGCAGCATTCTCATCTGTTTGTCATTACTGGTGTCATTTTCTGGTTGCTAACAAACGCCACTGTAACACATAATCACTGATGTTCCGCTGTAACGTGGTGGACTCATCAGAACAGAGTGGGCGAGCTGACCAATCAGAGCACAGTGGGCTCACAGGGAGGGGGGGGGGGGGGGGCAGGAGCTCCAACAAGCCATTTAGGACAGAGTGAATACAATGTAAATCTATTCTAGTAGACCTCAACAATGGAATTATGATCAGCAGAAATGGCCATGTCATGGGACCTTTAATAGTGCTAAAATGAACTTGCATTTGGAAACCCTCACACACACTTACAGTAATAATAAACCTTAACGTTCAGACTTCATTTAAACAATGACCTTGGAATGCTAATGCCACATTAAAATCACAGCTCTTATGAAATGGCAATATCCCTGGGCTCTAAGAGCTAAAACACACCCTTAAAAAGGTGATTATAGGTATTTTATGCTGTCCCTTGAACACTAGAATGCACCACATAAGTTAAGTATGCAACTCGGACATATCCATATAACAAAAGCCTTATAACCAGGGATCAAGTTTCATTGACATGCTAATAACTGCAAACCAGATATCAATCTAAACTCATGAATGCAGAGTTAGTCATTTAGAACAGACATGTAGCTTAATCTTGGCTGAAAATGTGTTTTTCAGTGGAAACTGGTGGAAGATATTTGACATTGTCTGTCAAGCTCCATATGCTAACACCAACGAAACGGTCCAGTGGCAGTCACAACACACACACACACACACACACACACACACACACACACACACA
Organism: Pseudochaenichthys georgianus; assembly: GCF_902827115.2. Taxonomy (NCBI): domain Eukaryota; kingdom Metazoa; phylum Chordata; class Actinopteri; order Perciformes; family Channichthyidae; genus Pseudochaenichthys; species Pseudochaenichthys georgianus. Next base: position 21,767,470 of record NC_047524.1, read on the forward strand.
CACACACACACACACACACACACACACACACACACACACACACACACACACACACACACACACACACACACACACACACACACAGTCACACACACAGTCCCTGAGTTGTCTTGACCTAATTGAAGCCCAGCGGTCTGCCTGAGGTCATTCTCTTATACCTCCTTTATTTTAATGAGATTTTTAATTAGCATGTTAATTGCCTAACGTGATCAGCAGGGTGACTAGCTAGCTGGCTAGCTGCTGTTGGCTTCCAGCTGGGCCATAACACTGAAGCTTTCCACTCCGCTGAACACAACTGTGCCAAGCTGAGCTTTGTTAGGCTAGCCTGGAGAGGAAATCGTGGTGAAGAAAAACAAGTGCAGACTTTCTACAGCCTCGTGTAGCATTTATGATAGAGGCAGACCTCTAGATTTAATTATTAGCATTTTATTCAAATTGGTTTCTATTCTCTGACACCCGCTTGATTTGCTTCGTCCTTCTTAAAGTTAGAAAACAGTTTCAGCAGGCTGCACAGGCAGCTTACTTTAATCAGCAACGCAACCATTATTAAACCTGACACACATTCACACACATACAGTATAGAAGCTTTTCTATATGCTTTTAGTACTAGGATTGGTCAAATTCAGAGGTCAAATTTCAATGTGTGTGTTGTGTACATGTACAAACAAAGAGGGTTTCATTCATTTCATGACTTACGCAAAAAATTTGATTGTTCATCTAACATAGTTTATACAGTACAAGCTGCTGTTATACAGTCCTAAAGATGCTTTATGCACTGTGTGTTGACGTCACTTGATCAAACTGTTTATAATGTAACATTGACATGTAGAGGGCAACTACTTGCTCTATATGTAAATGCAATTGAAGACACTTCCCCATTAAAACCAGTATAAAATGTGTCCCATCCCCTATCATATATCTGTGTCTAATGACTGTCAGGTAGAAATGGTGGTAAAGGTTTTTTTGCATGGTGGCAATGATTGTACTATCTACCTTCACACCAGCACATAAAGAAAAGTAACGGGTGGAAGCTCAAGGAGATTGCAAATAAAAGACATTGCAACAATTTTTCCACATATTCCTGTATACTGTATGTAAGGAGACAAGACAAGGCTAAGCCGAGGAAAACATACAGTATAGGAGATGAAAGGAGCTGGCCAGAAAGATGTAAAGTGGAACAATACGCAGCACGTCTCTTCCTCTGTCATGTCTTCCTGTTAGCTTCACTCTAGCAGGAACAGGAATGCTGCGCGCTTATAAGGCTCGCCTTTATAATTTGCCACCGCCAGTGCCGGCTTCTTTTATTGAGCTTGGCCTTCGCTGACAGACACAGAGGAAGCTGTGTGTGTGTGTGTGTGTGTGTGTGTGTGTGTGTGTGTGTGTGTGTGTGTGTGTGTGTGTGTGTGTGTGTGTGTGTGTGTGTGTGTGTGTGTGTGTGTGTGTGTGTGTGTGTGTGTGTGTGTGTGTGTGTGTGTGTGTGTGTGTGTGTGTGTGTGTGTGTGTGTGTGTGTGTGTGTGTGTGTGTGTGTGTGTGTGTGTGTGTGTGTGTGTGTGTGTGTGTGTGTGTGTTGACCCTGTGAATCATTCTCTCCCTCTTGTTGTTCTGTCATATGCCCTTCTCTCTGTCTCTCATCCGTCTTCCCCTCCATGCCTCCTGTCGTCTGCCTTGTTTCTAATCACCTGTGTCCTCTCCTCCCTCTCCAGTCAGATCTACTGTATCGAGAACGCCCACGGCCAGCTGGTGCGCGACCTGGACTTCAACCCCAACCGCCAGTACTACCTGTCCAGCTGCGGAGACGACTGCAAGGTCAAGTTCTGGGACGTCCGCAACGTCCAGGAGCCCGTCAAGACACTGGAGGAGCACTCTCACTGGTGGGTGGATGGGTGGGGGTCCAGAGAGGGTCAGACAGTGTACTGTGTCATTGAACCTGATGACCCGAGTTCAAGTCCCCGTGTTAGCGAGCACCCGTCCTGCTCCCTGAGTGTCACGCTAACTAGCTTCCATGTTTGGGTGGAGATTAATGAAGTATGACATTTTCGAACTACAGGCAGTTCGTCTTTGGACCCTTGTACAAGCTCTTCTAGGCCAATGTCAATATCTGATACCAATATTCAATGTAATTAACTTCCTTAATTTAAGGCAGTTTTTCTCTGGGGCATATTGCAGGATGGGTTGATTGAAAATGTTCAAGGTCCCATGAAGAGTCATCTTTTAATCATCACTTTTAATGTGATGTATTTGCTTCTTGGAGACATACATTTTCAGTCACCTCATGTTGGGGTGGGTTATTATATTTAGTATGACCTGAATGTATCCTGGCTTGTTCTACATTGGATGCAGTTATTGACTGTATTGCGTGAATCCAGGACCAATCATATCATTCAGGCTGGAGGGTAGCTCAGTGGTTAGAGCTGGAGCGGCCAAATACTGCGATTTTCAACGGGCCTGGGATTCGATCCTGAGAATATTTCAGTCTATTTCAATGTCTTCCCCTCTATTACCCCTTTGACCAATGTATCTCTCTTGAATATAAGTCAAACTTATAAGTACAACTATAAAGAATATAAGCAAAAACAAGAGGCAAATTCATGTTTTATTCAAATAAACTGTTCTATTGTATTAGGGTGGAGAAACCTCAGAATTGGATGTGGCAACAACTGGGTGTGAGTCTCATTTGCTAAGTGGATATGACAGATTTGAGGGATTTCTTTCACATAAATATACCAGGAAATCAGCATTGTTCAGATTTCTTCATTAGGAGACACCATTTATTTTACATTGCGTTTACATATTATAGTATTTCAAATTCCAACGTGTCCTCAGAGCTCACTAAACCTGGGTTGGGGACATAACGTTTTATCTTAATGTTATTCAATTCAAGATAATATTACAGAAATAGTTGGAAAATAAATCTATCATATCATTACATTTTACAATTGTCTGGGGGAAAAGTAATCCTGTGTCTAATATAATTATACTGTATTTGTGTAATGGGAAAAAGTCTTTAAACACCATCGGAGTCTAATTCAGGCACGTTCAGTAAAACTCACCAACAATAATGATAAACATGATGATAACTCCTTTGCCACACCGTTGATTGGTTTCTGGATTTAATAATGGCTTTATCTCCTAACTAATGAAATGCCCTAACTACTGCTGGTGCAATAAAAGGTAGTAATACACTAATTACTAATTAAATAGGCTGCTACTCATCATGTCAGTGAGGATTGCATTGTGGGTCGAACACGGAGAGCCTAAGTCCTGCACCGGCTAGTCTTCCGTGAGGCTTCAGGCGATGCTCAGAGCTGAACATGGCTTACTGCAGAAGTGTGTGTGTGTGTGTGTGTGTGTGTGTGTGTGTGTGTGTGTGTGTGTGTGTGTGTGTGTGTGTGTGTGTGTGTGTGTGTGTGTGTGTGTGTGTGTGTGTGTGTGTGTGTGTGTGTGTGTGTGTGTGTGTGTGTGTGTGTGTGTGTGTGTGTGTGTGTGTGTGTGTGTGTGTGTGTGTGTGTGTGTGTGTGTGTGTGTGTGTGTGTGTGTGTGTGTGTGTGTGTGTGTGTGCGCGCGCGCGCATTGGAGACTCTTCTCCTGTGTGAGCTGAATAGATGATCAGTGTGTCTGCGAGCCAAACTGGGCTACTGCAGCACACCAGTCCTTACCTGATAAAGGTAGACACACACAGGCACATTGTTCTCACACACACACACACACACACACACACACACACACACACACACACACACACACACACACACACACACACACGAGGGGGGTGTTATTTCCAAATGAAAGATAGACTAGACTTGGCAGACATATCCATAACTGTAGATAGCTGAAGATAAGATCTTTTCAGATAGGAGATATGTGTGTATATGTGTGTGTGTATATGTATATCTGTGTGCCATCTTATCTGTGTTTTTGCAAGGACTCTCTTTTTATCTCTATATGTGGCTACATGCGTTTGTGTGTATTCAAGCATTTCTATAACGCATAATATGCATACGCCTGTGTGTATTTGTCCTGTGTGAACACTTATCTCCAGTGCGATGAATATACGTGTGCTTGTTTCCGTTTGTGTGTTTGTGTCGGTTGTGCGCTCTCATTTTTTCCGGAGCGCAGCCAGGATATGGCCTCGGGGCTGCTGGGGGTATTAGGGACTATTTTTTAGCAGGGAATCGGATTAGGGGAGCGCGGGGAACGGCGTGGCCGAGGCTGATTTCCTGTCAACAGCCTCCGTTATCCCTCAATCCCTCCCTGTGAGGGGAGTGGGACCGCACTGTGAGCTGTGCCCCGGGCTCACGGAGAGGGAGAGAGACATAGAGAAACACAACAAGAGAAAGAAAGAGAGGAGGAAAAATAGCACGAAGGGGGAGACGGTGGTGACAATCGGAAAAATTGAAAGAGGGGGACAAAAATGAGAGGGGAGAGGTGAGGGAGAATTGAATTGGAGAAAGCGGAACTGAGCAACAAACAAAACCAGGATCAGAGAGTTTATGATTATGATCAGGAAGCCTAAATATAGACTGAGATGTGCCAAATCCTCATTACTGGCATCGGAGTATACACCCAGAAATGCATAATATGAGAATGTTGCATTGTCTCCATGATTTGTGTGGGCAAGAGTGTTTCAATTGATTTATTTAAAGGAAAGTCCCAATGAGATTAAAGCAATGAGAGTACTGGCCAAGATAGTCAGCAGCACAGTAACAGGCTCAAATTAAAAACAATAATAAAGAACATATATGGTCACAATCAGTAACATCATGATAAAATGCATCTACAAACAGAGGTTTGTTCGTCTCTGGAGCAGCGTAACTGAATGCCCTTTCCCAAGCCTGGACAGTGAACAAAAAGAAAGTTGACAGGTTACCCTACTTTGATGTAGTCTGCAAATAAGGTGGACGAGAACTAAGAATAGCCTCATACTGTATATAAGGGTGTTCCAATGGTTTTGTCGACGGATGATCAGGGCAGACCATCCAACCCGAGCATGCAACGAACAATGGTGCGTCAGGGTTTTAGGATAAACCTAACCCTGTGCGGAGAGTTTGGAACAATGGCAGATACCTACCTACACCCCCTTGGACTCTCTAAAATGTCCTGCACCTCCCCACATTACTGCATTATTTAATATCGAATGCATGTGTGGTATTTTTTTCCGTCCCAGGGTGTGGAGCGTGCGCTACAACCACAGCCATGACCAGCTGGTGTTGACAGCCAGCAGTGACAGCCGCCTCATCCTCTCCAACATGGTGTCCATCTCCTCAGAGCCTTTCGGACACTTGGTGGACGACGAGGAGCTCAGCGAGGGCGAGGACAACCACCAGGAGGACAAGTAAGAGCAACTGGGGCTACTTAGGAAAGGAAATGGAGTGAGACCATGCCTTAATACATTAGAGACATAGTTATAATGCTTTATAATCGGTTTATACTCCTGTATAATAGTCATAAGCACTCATAAATCTTCATTAGGTTTTACACCAATAATTATATAATATTATAAATAGTTTTATAATGACTTATAAGGTCAGGAATCTTAGTACTTCCTTATTGGTATTTTTCTTAAAGTGGACCTATCATGCTATATTTGAAACATATATTGTAGGGCCATACCTATATAAAACATGTCTGTTTGTTTTTTTTTCAAAATACCAAACAGTTCACCCATTGTAGCCATGCCTCATACTGCTCAAACCCCTCTTTTGCAGCCCTGTTAGAGAAACGCGGATCTTGGGTCTTTAGCTTGAAAAAAAATAAATAAGAGGAGGCGGAGCTAATGCCTGATCAGAATTCTACCGGAGATAAAGTTAAATTTGGTTGTGATAAAACGCCATCCTGTTTAAGCCACGTCAAGGATTATTTCTGAAATAGTATGGAGCTCAAATGCTTTTTCTCTTGCAGGTGAGTTCTTTTTATATTTCCTGCTTTTTAAACACATGTGCTCTACACAGTACAGGTTAGCTCTGAGTGTTAGCAAGGCTTGCTAACGTAAACAAAGATGTCCAAAACACGTCAGGCATTGTTTCTGATAGCAACTTTCTGTGGGTCCGCCACCATTTTGACGTCAGTTCGGATGGAATCTGTATCTGCTTGTTGTACACCCGTTTTTAGAGATTTGGGTATGGAGAAAAAGAGAGAGGGTTTTATTTGCTGATGTTGCGTGAGTTCCCCGACGCACCGGGGACACATATGTATGTATAAAAGACATCAAAAAGTGCATTTTGCATGATAGGTCCCCTTTAAATAACCCTTTATATGAAGGTCTTCCGTCCCGCGGGCCCACCACCTACGGGAAACATCGATGGGGTCGGGTGCGCTGCCAGAAGGGTGGCAGTGAAAGCGGAGGGTCTCGACGGACCAGACCCGGGCGGCAGAAGCTGGCTTTGGGGACGTGGAACGTCACCTCTCTGGGGGGGAAGGAGCCGGAGCTTGTGCGGGAGGTGGAGCGTTACCAGTTGGATCTGGTTGGGCTCACCTCTACGCACAGCGTCGGCTCTGGAACCTTACTTCTGGATAGGGGTTGGACTCTATTCTTCTCCGGAGTTGCTCAAGGTGTGAGGCGCCGGGCGGATGTGGGGATACTCACAAGTCCCCGGTTAGGTGCTTCGTTGTTGGAGTTTACCCCAGTAGACGAGAGGGTCGCCTCCCTACGCCTGCGGGTTATGGGGGGGAAAACTCTGACTGTTGTGTGTGCTTATGCACCCAACAGCAGTTCAGAGTATTCGGCCTTCTTGGAGACCCTGGAAAGAGTCCTGTATGGGGCTCCTGAAGGGGACTCTTTAATCTTGCTGGGAGACTTCAACGCACATGTGGGCAATGATGGAGACACTTGGAGGGGCGTGATTGGGAGGAACGGCCCCCCTGATCTGAACCGGAGTGGTGGTTTGTTACTGGACTTCTGTGCTAATCATGGAATGGCCATAACAAACACCATGTTAGAACATAAGGATGCTCATAAGTGTACGTGGTACCAGAGCACCCTAGGCAGAAGGTCCATGATCGATTTCGTTATCGTATCATCGGACCTGAGGCCGTATGTTTTGGACACTCGGGTAAAGAGAGGGGCGGAGTTGTCAACTGATCACCATCTGGTGGTGAGTTGGGTCGAGTGGCGGGGGAAGCCTCTGGATAGACCTGGTAAGCCCAAACGTGTAGTTCGGGTGAACTGGGAACGTCTGGAGGAGGCCCAAGTTCAGGAGGCCTTCAACTCACACCTCCGGCGGAGCTTTTCGGGCATTCCTGTGGAGGTTGGGCCTCTATTGCCGAAGCCGCGGTGGGGAGCTGTGGTCTCAAGGTCCTAGGTGCCTCAAGGGGCGGTAACCCTCGAACCTCCTGGTGGACACCGGTGGTCAGGGAAGCCGTCCGACTGAAGAAGGAGGCCTTCAGGGATTTGTTATCCCGGGGGACTCCCGAGGCAGTTGCAAGGTACCGACAGGCCCGAAGGGCAGCAGCCTCATCCGTGGCCGAGGCAAAGCAGCGGGTGTGGGAGAAGTTTGGAGAAGACATGGAGAAGGACTTTCGGGCGGCACCAAAGTTGTTCTGGAAAACTGTCCGACACCTCAGGAGGGGGAAGCAGGGAACCATCCAAGCTGTGTACAGTAAGGATGGGACGTTGTTGACCTCAACTGATGGAGTGTTGGGGCGTTGGAAGGAACACTTTGAGGAACTCCTGAACCCGACAACTCCGCCCTCTATGTTAGAGGCAGAGCTGGAGTATGACGTGGGGATCAACACCAATCTCCCGGGGGGAGGTCACTGAGGTCGTCAAACAACTCCACAGTGGCAAAGCCCCGGGGGTGGATGAGATCCGCCCGGAAATGCTGAAGGCTCGGGGTGTTGAGGGACTGTCATGGTTGACACGTCTCATCAACGTTGCGTGGAGGTCGGAAACAGTACCGAAGGAGTGGCAGACCGGGGTGGTGGTCCCCCTTTTCAAAAAGGGGGATCAGAGGGTGTGTGCCAATTACAGAGGCATCACACTACTCAGCCTCCCCGGGAAAGTTTACTCCAAGGTACTTGAAAGGAGGGTCAGGCCGATTGTCGAACCTCAGATTGAGGAGGAACAATGCGGATTCCGTCCTGGTCGTGGAACGACGGATCAGCTTTTTACTCTCGCAAGGATCCTGGAGGGGGCCTGGGAGTACGCTTATCCGGTCTACATGTGTTTTGTAGACTTGGAGAAGGCGTATGACCGGGTTCCCAGGGAGTTACTGTGGGAGGTGCTGCGGGAGTATGGGGTGAGGGGGTCTCTACTCAGGGCCATCCAATCTCTGTACTCCCAAAGCGAGAGCTGTGTCCGGGTCCTCGGCAGTAAGTCGGACCCATTTCCGGTGAGGGTTGGCCTCCGCCAGGGCTGCGCTTTGTCACCAATCCTGTTTGTAATATACATGGATCGGATTTCGAGGCGTAGTCGTGGGGGAGGGGGTCTGCAGTTCGGTGGACTAAGGATTGCACCACTGCTTTTTGCAGATGATGTGGTTCTGATGGCTTCATCGGTCTGCGACCTTCAGCACTCACTGGATCGGTTCGCAACCGAGTGTGAAGCGGCTGGGATGAGGATCAGCACCTCCAAATCTGAGGCCATGGTTCTCAGCAGGAAACCGATGGACTGTCCACTCCAAGTAGGGAATGAGTCCTTACCCCAAGTGAAGGAGTTCAAGTATCTCGGGGTCTTGTTCTCGAGTGAGGGAACAATGGAGCGTGAGATGGGCCGGAGAATCGGAGCAGCGGGAGCGGTATTGCAGTCGCTTTACCGCACCGTTGTGACGAAAAGGGAGCTGAGCCGGAAGGCAAAGCTCTCTGTCTACCGGGCCATTTTCGTTCCTACCCTCACCTATGGTCATGAAGGATGGGTCATGACCGAAAGAACGAGATCGCGGATACAAGCGGCCGAGATGGGTTTCCTCCGCCGGGTGGCTGGTGTCTCCCTTAGAGATAAGGTGAGAAGTTCGGTCATCAGGGAGGGACTCGGAGTTGAGCCGCTCCTCCTTCGCGTCGAAAGAAGCCAGTTGAGGTGGTTCGGGCACCTAGTTAGGATGCCACCTGGGCGCCTCCCTAGGGAGGTGTTCCAGGCACGTCCAGCTGGGAAGAGACCAAGGGATAGACCTAGGACCAGGTGGAGGGATTATATCTCTTCGCTGGCCTGGGAGCGCCTTGGGATCCCCCAGTCAGAGCTGGTTGATGTCGCCAGGGAAAAGAAAGTTTGGAGCTCTCTGCTGGAACTGCTACCCCCGCGACCCGACCACGGATAAGCGGGAGAAGATGGATGGATGGATGGATGGATGGATGAAGGTCTTCTCTATAATGTAGGGCTGTGCGATTATGGCAAAAATCATAATCACGATTATTTTTGGTCAATAATTGATATCACGATTATTAAAAACGATTATCTATTTACTAAAACATCCATTTATTGAACAAATTTAATTTGAACAGTATGTTTTTAACAGTTGATTACCCTGAATAATAATCGTTTTATTTAAGTTGTTTTCGTAATCGTTGCAAGCCAAAATCGTAATCGAGATTCAAATACGATTAATTGCACAGCCCTACTATAATGCATCATAAGCATATTCTTAGGAAATTATAATGCATTTATAAGGCTTTATGTGTTTTTTTTTACTTTTTATTTTAACCTTTATTTACTCTCTGTTGTCACTTTGGCATGGTGACTTAAAGCGTTATAGGAGATGAACTTATAATACATTATTTCCACTACTTATTATACTTTATATACCTTGTTTAAAGTTGTTATGAATGATTATAACCATTTACAATGTTTTATTATGTACAATGTTTAATAAACATGACCTTCATTTTTCTTTGTCATATACTGTAGTCATAGCAAATTATAACTCCAATAGTTTTTTTCCCTTATAAATGTTGTATTATTATTCATATAACATGTCAAAGTTTATAATTAATTATTTACATGTCAGTGAGTGACCAGCAATAAGGAAGTATCATGATACTCAACGTTAAAAGCATTAAGAATATGTCTGTAATGACACCTTGTGCATTATAAACACAAGTGTAAAGTGATCTAAGATTCAATAATAAGTGCTTTTCTTCAGTAATAATTCGCTTTTAGATAGTGACAGAGGGACTTAAACCAATCATTTATTACAGCTTGGGCTTTATTTTTGTAGCGACCCTATCAGTTGTGTTTTTCCAGGCTGTAAGATTGTTAAAACAGAGTATTTGGGTTTTTACTGTCCACTGTAACTCATTTGACTGTTATCATCTTGAACTTTGAGGAGGCTACGCTAAGTGTCTTGGTTATTGGTGCTCCAGTAAACGTGTTAATATTCCTCAATACTGAACACACTGGAGGAAAATAAATTGAGATGGAGCAGTACAGTAGTAGCTCCACTGCCAATTATTGATGTTTATCACCATGCGTAAACCATCCTTCATTGGCCCACTTAAAACACATTAACAGGGTTGTGAATTAATTCTTTTGGATGCATAATGCCAGTCTATTTCAAGATGACACTTTTCTTGCTCCGAGCATCTCCCTATTACCGTGTGATCCATGAATTCCCCTCATCCTCGTAAAAGTATTTGGACATTGATACCCCTTTTTCAGTTTTGATTCTATTTTATAATGTGGAGCACATTTGAAGTATAGGTGTGGGATCGCTGTGTCAAAGGTTTAGTTTGTATGTTTTGAGGTGGGGTGGTCTGATTCCTCGACAAATTAGTTTGTTTGTGTTATTTTCTGCCTTACAAATGTAGTTAATACACTGAATGTGGACAAGTGCCTCACATATCCCAACTATAATACATCCAAACTATCTGTTTAAAGGGGCCCTATTATGCTTTTTGGGGTTTTCCCTTTCCTGGTCTTCAAATAATCAAATCCCAACGTTTCTCTTCCACACACCCAAATTCTGAACATTTAATCATGTAAACATGTCACAGTATAGGCACAACATATAAATATGAACCTGAAAGTGAGCATAATAGGGCCCCTTTAAGGCACAGCTTTCACCACCACATCGATAATCTTTTTTTGTTCTTGTAAAATATACCGTTCTCATTTCTACACTGCCACAAGGAGCCTAATGAAACACACAGTGAGATATATCAGCATATAAAGAAACAGACCATGTATTCTAACTGTTCATTTGGTATTAGGGCCCTGAAGATTAGAGCTGACTGCCTCAACCTTTACTTTCACACTCTTTAAGACCAAGTGGAGAGGAAAAAACAGTGACAAATATCACTGTCAAAACAATTCTGCGGTTTTGTAGTGGTTATAGGGATGTAACGATATATCTAATATCGCGGTAAATAAATGTCTCAATACCGTCGTGAGAATGACAAAATATATATATTTTTAAACCTTTATTCAACCAGATGGTCCCATTGAGATCATCAATCTCTTTTGCAAGGGAGACCTGTCCAACATGGCAGCAAGTAGGTTACAACATGTACATAAAACAACAAATAACAATAAAGGACATCGTATTTACATGCTACATGTACATAGAGACATTGACAAGTACCAACAGTATATTTATATCTCGCCCTGTCAATAAGCCTCACCTTCTTGGCAAATACTGTATTGTTTTTGAAGTGGTGCAGAGACAATGCACAGTTTTACCCACTGCTGTCACCCATGGCCAAAGCTTATCTCTCTGTCCCAGCAACATCAGTACCAAGCAAGAGAGTTTTTTCCACAGCAGGGGATATTGTAAACGCCCAAACATCCCAGCTTCTATCTCGAAATGTGGACATGCTCATATTCCTAAAAGATAACCTTGATGATGCTGAGTGAGTTAGTGAGTGAGTTAGAGTTGAGTTACTTGAAAAACTAAAGTTTTTTTTTTAAAGATTGATTCTATTGCAGGGTCTGATTATTATATTTTGACACTTTAAAATACTACTATCCTACTAAAATGCTGTACAAATCAGATTTATTATCTAATAAAGAAAAAAAATTCAAGTAAAAAAAAAAAAAAAAAAAATTACAAAGAAAATTCACATTTTTTTCCTTTATTTTTCAATATCGCAATAAATATCGTACCGTGGACTTTTTATCGCGATATTATCGTACCGTGAGTTTTTGGTATCGTTACATCCCTAGTGGCTACTATTCAGTACTTTTACTTCTGCCACAGTCCTCCATCCGCTCTGGTCTAATTCAGCCTCTTACCTATGACTACCAGCTCTTACACTCAATGACTGACTCCCATGCACAATTATCAACTCTTCTCCCTAATCACCAGCACTCAGCTTTGTTTGAACCCTTCCACTATACTTATTGACCCCTCTTGTGTGTACAGTACGTGTCCACTCCACGGTACCTGGACACTACAGACAGGACTCCGGGACTCTATTCTGATTTTATTAACATCCTTGCAATTACACTCACAGCTATATATAACTATGTGCAATATTATATTATATTATATTATTATTATTATTAGTATTAGTATTATTATTAATAATGCTATGATAATGTGCAATTACGTAACTGCCACTACCTTTTAATTTTTGCACTACTAACTACTGAAAACTACTGAATACTGCTAATAATGATTGCATTGATTGTGTGACCATCTATGTTTCATGTTGTCGGTGGATGTTTGATTGCTCTTTTTCTGCTGTGTTTATTGTGTTTGTTGTATTTTGTTACTGTTACTGTTACTCTGGCACAACAATTTCCTTCGGGATGAATAAAGTCTTATCTTATCTTATCTTATCTTATACGGTAGCTTTTAAAACTCAACACATAAGACGAAATTCAAAGATGGTGACACTTTTCAATATAAACAAACAGAAGAGGATAGAGTTTTAACACTCTAAACTAAAAGAATGAGTTTTTCAATCAAACAGATCTTCACTATATCTACATACAGATGGAGATTTTTTTAGGAAGTTTAAAACATAATCCCTTATGCAGGTTAGGGTTAGGGTTAGCAAAAACTGGACCCATACAGTAATCCAGATTACGTCCACTTCTTGTAAAAGCTTAGTCTCAGTATAATGCAATACATCACCCTAAAAGGTTTGAACAATAACTGAACATTTTCTCCTTCATGAAAGTGGGATTTATTGCAGGACTTTTGATGTGGATTCGATTTGAATCCCCATTTTCCATGAATTACTTTTACGGCCCGTCCACACAGCGGCGTGCGTTGACGCTTCCCCATTCACTTTGAATGGGGTGACGTCACTTTTAGCCGAAATGCATCGTGGGAAGCGACATGGAGCGTAGCTGGCGTGTCTCGCTGCAAAAGTTGAGCAATGTTCAACTTTTGACGCCTCGGCGAGGCGTCAGCCAATCGAATCATATGCCAGTACAAGCTCTAGCCAATCAAACCGCTGCTTGTGTATCAGGGGCGGGAGATTCATGTGATTGGTTGTTGGTCGAGTGTCAGACACGCCCACCGGCAAGCGTCAACGCACGCCGCTGTGTGGACGGGCCGTTAGGCATATGTACCTAAACAACAACTGAGTCACTATTTTTTCAGCTACAAATGAATGTTATCTCATTGAAGTGTACAATAGTTTCTTTAGGCAAACTGTCTATTGAAAAGATCCTTAATGACCTTGCAATACTTTAGGCTAACTGAGGCAGAGTCCAGCGTTTTGTAGCATCAGTCAAGTGCTCTCTCATATCCCCTCTTGTCTTTTCCCCCCCCAATGAGTCTATGCGAGCAGAGCACTTAAGAGTGTTTTTATTTTTAGGCTGCTGGCCAGAGGGAGCAGCTACTGTCTGTGTGAAACAGTTTATGAGGGAAATAAATCCAAAGTATATATGTCACTGTTTTCCCTCAGGACTACTTAGAGTACAGCAGTGGGTTTGGGAGAAATCTGGGATGGCAATAACGCTAAATCATAATTCCTAAATAGTATTAGTATTTAGTCACGTTGTTGAAGCAGTGGGAGAAATGTCTCAGCACTGGGGAGGCTGATGTTTGTGTACTGATGACAGGGAGAAATAAAGTCAAAACTATCCGATCCTCAGCAGGTACTGGTGTGTGTTAGGAACCCTCTACTCGAAGGATATAAACCGATACAAACAGAAGTATTGTGTTTGTAAGAGTATATGTATTACCATTTCCTTTTAGTGCTGATGGCAGGGAAGGAATTACTGAACAGGCCTACTGAGCCCAGGGACCAAAGGACTCAGGGGTCTGACTAATAAAATGTCCCTGAAAAGACACAAAACTATCACAAAGAGACGCCTAATGACTGAAATTAAATGGATACAATAAAAAAACATACACATAACGACTACAGAAAACCCCAAAAGGACCACATGGAGACAGAAACAATTCTAAAGTGACCCAAAATGACCACAAAGTGACCACAGAGAAATTATGAACATATAAGAATAGATGAATATTGACTTCATGAGATGCAAACAAAGCACAAAGAGACTGAAAATGTCTACAAAAACACAACTTAGATTTAAAATAGATCCAAAGCAATCACAGGGATGCTAAATTACAATCACAAAAAAGTGATATAAAACAACCACAAACAGATGCAAAACAACCAGAAATGACTAAAAATACATGCAAAAATGATTACAAAGGAACGCAAAATGATTAACTATTAGCTATCATTCAGTATTTCAACGTCATTGGTGGTATGAGGGAACATGTGAAGAATTCTTCTGCCAGTGGTCATAGCGCATCCCTCTGTGTGTGATTCAGGAGTAAGGAGCCCCTGAAGGACAGTGTGGTGTCTACCTACGAGGAGCATGAAGACAGCGTGTATGCTGCAGAGTGGTCGTCGGCAGACCCCTGGCTCTTCGCCTCGCTCAGCTACGATGGCCGCCTCGTCATCAACAGGGTCCCCCGTGCCCTCAAGTACCACATCCTGCTCTGAGGAATGACACATCTGTACACATGTGACGCTGCAAGAAGCGTAAAGAATGACATTCCATTATAACGTGGCACAGTACGTGTGCTGTGCGAGACACTGCATCTGCTCGTGAGGGCAGCAATGGTAAAAAGCATGTGTGTGTGATGTAAATAAACTGTGACCCATATGTTCCAATGATAACTGTTAACAATAAAATGTAAATTAAATTAAAAAAAAAAAGCTAATTGTTTCATCATGGCATAATTCCATAAGATCTACTGTGTCGAATCATTTTGTGCATACAAATATTATTGTATTTGTTATCATTTATATATTATCTGTATACAGGTATTTACTAGTGGTCAGCTATCATTACAACTACTACAGTTATAAAATGCAGCTATCTGAAAACATGATATTTGATCAAAGAAAACTATGAGAACAAACTATGAACACACCATAGACATATTATCACGTTAGAAAGTAAATATGGCAGACAGTTGCTAAGTTGCACGTGCACAAAGATTTTTAGAGATATTTTTCTGACCACTTCAACCTACTCCAAATACCTTTTTTTGTTGTTGTCAGTCCGAACCATTACAGTGCCTTTTGCGAGATGTAAAACCAAAACAATGAGCTGAAAGACGCTAAAAGGCTTGGTAATAATTTAGGCATTAATACAAATTATAATTGTATCACTAACTAAATTAGGAGTGCTGCTTGCAATACATTTGTAAAGATTAGAGCATGGTTTAAATGTTAAATAAAGAAACATATCTCAACACAAATACGCTGCCCATTCCCCTTTTTCCATAACATCACATCTTTGGGTATGGTCACGCGTTCGACATGAAGCGTTCAATCTATACAGAGTTCAGCACTTATTTATGAATTCTTGTTGTATTTCTGTTCTGATTGTTATTCAGTTTAAACTCTTAAAGGTCCCATGTCATGGCCATGTCTGATGATCATAATTCCATTGTTGAGGTCTACTAAAATAGATTTATATTATGCAATTTTCCAAAATCACATTGGTTTCTCATACAGCATCTATGTATAATATGTGTATTCACTCTCTGTCCTAAACGCCTTGTTGAAGCCCCCCCCCCCCCCTATGAGCCCAGTGGCTGCCCGAGCACACACACCCGCATCCGCGGACGTAACGTAACGGCTCCACGGATTGGTCCATTTGGGTATGGGCACGTCACTATACCCAGGAAGAAAAAAATGGAAAAAGAGAAATCTCCAACTAGGTGTTCTGGGGCAGCATAGACAGGTATTTTCTGTGTGAGAGTTTTACTCGCTACAGGGTGTACTTTGAGGGGTTTTGACTCTGCAGACCGTTTACATGCATAAAAACCTTCATAACTCACAAGGGGACGGATAATAACTGGAAAAGCATGACATGGGACCTTTAAGATTTACAGTTGGACCAGATGGACAAACTAATGAACCTACCTACTTTTTGTTACTACCTACCTACTGTGGGTTTTCTCCACTCTCACCATCCCCTTCTCTTCTTCCTCGTCCTCCTCTCTGCGTCCCCTACTCTTCTCTCCCCGCCCCTCCCTCCCCCTCTCCCTCCATACAGTGTGTGTTGAGCTTGGTCGATAGTGACAGTTCAAGCCTCTGTTATGGCAGACACCATTGACAGGCCTTTTAATTGCAGCTTGGCTCCATGCATCACACATTCACACACACACACACACACACACACACACACACACACACACACACACACACACACACACACACACACACACACACACACACACACACACACACACACACTAACAAACACACACACCAGTGCCAAGGGAGGGGCATAGGCTCTTCATTAGCTATGCCAGTTGGGGCAGGCAGTGCTGTGGCTGAATACAGAGTATATTCAGCTATCTAATCAGAGAAGCTGCTCACAGAGACACACAAACACAAAGAGCCACACACGCACGCACGCACGCACACACACACACACACACACACACACACACACACACACACACACACACACACACACACACACACACGCACGCACGCACACACACAGCCCTTGTTACCCTGCAGTCAATTATTGAGAGGAGGGATCAGGGTGTAGATATAGAGAAATGGTGAGCGCTGAAAAGGTAATGGCTGAATATCGCCCATCTGGAAACTTGTGATGCTTGTCACACACATGCAAGGACACACACACATGCAGCACTCATTGTCACTTCTCCATAGGGTTGCCAACTTCCAGAAATTGAGAAACGGGACACATGCATGTGTGTCCCGCGCGCGAAGATTTTCGGGTTTCTGGCGGATTTAGTTACTTTTTTTTGTTACTTTATTTCGGTTTTAGAGTTAGGGTTAGGGTTATGTTATTTAATTCTTTTGGGGGAGCCAGCCCCTAGGTTTCGAAAATGTTTTTGGGGGTCAAAACCCTCAAAATGCATAGAAAACTATGCATACCTCTAACCAACACACTCTCACTCCCTAAGCGTCCAGGAGCGACGTTTGGTCAGTGTCCGTGGCGTCCAATTGTGACGCTCCTAGGCTCCTTCAGCGTCATAAAGGGACGCAAATAGCTTTCAACTGATTGCAATGTATTCCCATCTGCGGCGGGATTTGACGCTCATGGAAGCACGGCATTCGTTTGTGTCGGCTGCCCTTAAAGGCAATGTGAGCGTCCATTCCCATTGGATAACGGAGAATTGTACACCCGGAAGTAAGTATTCCTCTTACTGTCGATTGATTTTACAGTGATATCTGCACTACTCATCGACTAAAAAACACCAGATTATCCTTGTTAATTACACAACATTGATTGGTTTAAATTGTGTGCAATGCTTTTGTATTTTTCCCCTTCGATTCGGAGAAACAAATATTTTTTCTGAGTAAAGGATGGCAGAAGACACTACACTACCCAGAATCCCCAGCTATAGTTTGGACTACACCATGTGCTCTGTTTGACAAACCCCGTTTTTTTTTCACCATTCATTCCAATGGCTGGCGTCTATGTCACGTGATCTTCAAATTTCTCCCTGCAGAAAAAGAAAACATGGCCGAACTTAGTTTTATTCTCTGTGGAAAATGCCTATTTTAAAGTTAGTTTGGCCATTAAAATGCGTTTTGATGTCATTTGATGCGAGAACTATTAGTTGTTATTTCAGATTATGTGTGCAGTGGATGTACATGATCTTTAGTTTGCTAGTTATTACGAAGATTACTTCAGGAAATCGCGACGTTTCATTGTTACCCAGGTGGTTGCTAGGGACGCTGCTATCGATATTATTTCTGTTATGTTGTGTAACTGTTTAATGGTGTTATCTTTATTGCTACCCCCTTCCCCGTCAATGTATAGTGTTGGTCCACAGCTCAAACATATTAGTTTAACAAAATCCGCATCTAAAGATAGCCTACGTTATTTTCCCCTGTGCAATTCCAGTCTCACATCTCACAGCACATCGTCATTAACAAATACCGGAAACAGACCGAAAACATTTAAAAAAAATTATAATAATACTTTATTCCGAGTGTGCTTGCTTTTCTCTTTGAAAGTCATCACATAACGGCATAGTAATACACGGTTCGGCTGCATTACATATTACATATCTGCCGTAGTTCTGTATTTATAGAGCCCTGATGAGAAGACCTCTAGACAAACATGAGGAACTGAAAACGTGACGTGGATCATAAATATATCAGCCATTAAACAACATCTTACATTTCTTTTCACACAATACGTCTTTTCACACAATACGTCTCCTCAACACTAATTCGGCTCACTTTTATATTTGATCCAATTGGTAGATAGGCTGTATTTACACCATAAAGGGGCACAGCTGATATAAAGGGACACCTGGTGGTTAAAGCATGTTATTGAATTTAATTATTTTTATTATTAGATATTAATACGATCCCTATAAAGTATATTCATTACTTGTTATTCTCTACTAATAGTTAATTAAAGACTGTATATAATGACTATTTTGCACATCCCTTTCAAGATTTCAAGATTTTCTAAGGTTTATTGACATAGGCCTACACAACTGTGGTGTAGTTCTGCACTGAATGCAAAACTTGGGTTGCAGGTTCCTCAATAGTGCATTACAAGACATCTATCAATATTTGTGCATACCTCCAGCAATGTTAACTATGTTGAAGCACTTATTTGAACTGATATTATACATAATGTATAAGATGTATGTAGATATTTCATCTCCGGCCTTGTCAGGTATTGAACAATCAATAAATAAAGAACACAGAATTGTTGAATATAAAACACAGAATTTGTGTGATTATACTAAATGATTTTCAAATAAACAAAACTGCATATTTAACTGTTACACATGCTGATGTAACGCAAATGTTCCAACTTGGGATCAATAAAGTATATCTTATCTTAAGCTGATCGATGGCTACTGCCATATTTGCAAAATGTGCCTCTGAACCTTGACAAGTGCATGTTTCAGGCTTATCAATTAATGTAATGTAATGTTATCACAGGGGTCACAAACATAAGACCAGCTGTTAAATAAAGCTCTTCTGACCTTAGCTGGCATGTGGGTATATATATTAATACTGCCCATTATGGGCAAAAGCAATTTTCACCCATTTATTTGTTTCCTATCCCCTAAACCTCCAGGGATGTACACAGTTTAATACTGGCAACTTCTTATTATGGGAAATACGAAAACGTCTTTTAAAACTACAACTCCCAGTAGAGACGTGCCACAGATAACATGTTGCGAAACAGAATAGCCAGCATGTGTAGTTCTGGGGACGGGGTGGGGGAGGGGGGGAAGCGGTGGACCCGTTCAAATCCAGTTTTGGACAGTCTGGTGGTTCCATCCCATTTCAAGTGCTGTTCGAGAATCGGCTTGGAGCACACTCTCCAATCACAGAGCTTGAGAACTATCACGGGGTTTGTCAAACAGAGCACATGGTGTAGTCCAAACGATAGCTGGGGATTCTGGGTAGTGTAGTGTCTTCTGCCATCCTTTACTCAGAAAAAATATTTGTTTCTCCGAATCGAAGGAGAAAAATACAAAAGCATTGCACACAATTTAAACCAATCAATGTTGTGTAATTAACAAGGATAATCTGGTGTTTTTTAGTCGATGAGTAGTGCAGATATCACTGTAAAATCAATCGACAGTAAGGGGAATACTTACATCCGGGTGTACAATTCTCCGTTATCCAATGGGAATGGACGCTCACATTGCCTTTAAGGGCAGCCGACTCAAACGAATGCCGTGCTTCCATGAGCGTTAAATCCCGCCGCAGATGGGAATACATTGCAATCAGTTGAAAGCTATTTGCGTCCCTTTATGACGCTGAAGGAGCCTAGGAGCGTCACAACTGGACGCCACGGACACTGACCAAACGTCACTCCTGGACGCTTAGGGAGTGAGAGTGTGTTGCAACAACACAATACAAACACAATGGTCTTTCACCTGCATTAGGCTACTACATCACATTGTACATCAGCATGTTCAAATCGGATAGGTGGGCAGGGACATCTGGGCACCTCGATGTACAATTGGCTATTTTGTCCAAAATGTTAAAAAATAAATATTTGAAAAATGGTATTAAGTAATGCAAAGTATACATGATGTGAACATGCATGGTCATCATTATTAGACTTACGGAGCGTCCACACTACAGCTCCAAAAATAGCTTGGAGCTGGGCGTGTTTGGAGCTTGGGGATTTTATTCAAGCAACACGACCAACAACCAATCACATGAATCTCCCGCCCCCGACATACAAAGCAAAAACCCCCGGGGATTTTATGCGAGCAATATATATATATACTCCCCAAACAGGCGAAAACCTACCAGTTTCACCCACTGTCTCTGTCACCTCCCTCCATGCCTGGTTCCTCCGGTTTGTATCCCGGTAGGTGAAGAGGGTCTGGTCATACAAAACCGGGTGATTCACTATGGCGATAGTTAGTTTCTCCTCCGACTTTTTTTGAAATATAGAAATGAACGGCGGGATATCTCTCCCAGCTTAGACGCGGTTTGATTGGCTACGGCTTCAGCTGTCAGATTTTGGGAAACGGGATTTGATTGGCTGGCGCTGGCTACTCCGGCGTCTCAGGCGACAGAAGTTGAACATTGTTCAACTTCTGTCGCCTGAGATGCCTCGCTCTGCTACCCACAATTCAGTTCGGCGAAAAATCGCGGCTACGTGACGTCACCCCATTGAAAGTGAATGGGCAGATTGGAGCAGATTGGAGCTTTCGACGCTGTCGACGCTGTAGTGTAGAGGGCCGTTAATGTTATCCTTCAACCAACCATTTTCCCAGCATCAATCAGCTGACTGACTCTCTCTCTCTCTCACACACACACACACACACACGCACGCACACACGCACGCACGCACACACACACACACACACACACACACACACACACACACACACACACACACACACACACACACACACACACACACACACACACACACACACACACGCAGAAGACCCGAGACAGATCTCCACTCACGGGCTTTACCCAACTGTGTTTTTCTTCCCACTGTTTGTTTTAGAAGGGCCAGGGCCCAGAACCACATCCTCTCTCTCTTCTCCTCTTTCATTATCACCTCCTCCACCGGCAGCGCTCATTTTCCCACACGACTGAACAGGCTGACATGCCACACAAACAATGATGCCGCGCCCGCGGCCCACCGGAGAAAATCTCACACACACGCACACACGCAAACACACACGCACACACACGCACACACACACACACACACACGTGCGAGCATTGTGCTGCCCTGTCAACTAAGCGGTCCTAGCGCCCTTCAAATAAATCACACAGGCACGCAGCCAGACACACTGCATTGCGCGCAAACAGAATTTTTATTTTTCCCTTTACACGGGAGTCCGGGACAAACAAAGTCCCGTACGGGACACGCCCCTTTTGGCTCAAATAAGGGGCGTTCCGGCTAATACGGGACGGTTGGCAACCCTACTTCTCCACCATCTTCTGGGCACCAGTGGATGAGGAGATGTGA
The DNA here is from genome assembly GCF_902827115.2 of Pseudochaenichthys georgianus. NCBI lineage: Eukaryota > Metazoa > Chordata > Actinopteri > Perciformes > Channichthyidae > Pseudochaenichthys > Pseudochaenichthys georgianus. The sequence continues at coordinate 21,789,294 of NC_047524.1, forward strand.
CAATGACGTGTGTGTGTGTGTGTGTGTGTGTGTGTGTGTGTGTGTGTGTGTGTGTGTGTGTGTGTGTGTGTGTGTGTGTGTGTGTGTGTGTGTGTGTGTGTGTGTGTGTGTGTGTGTGTGTGTGTGTGTGTGTGCGCGCTGTGTGTGTGTGTGTGTGTGTGTGTGTGTGTGTGTGTGTGTGTGTGTGTGTGTGTGGTGTGTGTGTGTGTGTGTGTGTGTGTGTGTGTGTGTTCTGTGTGTTTCTGTGTGTGTTTCTGTGTGTTTCTGTGTGTTAAGACTATATAACGGTTGAGGAGATGAAGCAGATAGATATCTTCTCATTTTCTACAGATTAACTGGCATGTGATTTGAGTGATTGTGACCAATCAGTTAATCCACCTGCTAAGTATTTGCATGTGAATCGATGAGGGGACCTGTTTAGTATTCCTGAATGGCGCGGCCCGGACAAATTACACTGAGTATGATGCATTGATAGTCAATGTGGAGATTTTGAGACGTGTTATAGCTGACACCGTAAATAATCAAATACAGGCTACAGCATTTTACATGCCAACAATAGGTGCGTTTTCATCCAACTGGTTTGCTCAATTTGTGCATGAAGAATATGAAGACACATTTTTAAATATGGAAAACGTGTTTTTCGGCCTGGTTGAACAGCAAAAAGTTACATATAAAAGCAAAATGTCATGGAAACAGATTTAGTGAATACATGATGATGTAATGTGTCTTACATCTCAAGCGTCGCTGAATAGACAAATAGCATCAGATTCAAAATTATTTTATGTTTTGTTTTTTTGATCGCTAAAACGTGTCTTTTATAACTGTTCCACACATTTACACGTAAAAAAAATCATACATTTACATCTAGATTTTACAATGTTTTTCAAAAAGAATTCCGTCCCTTAACGTCATGCACAAATATAGAATGAGGCCGTTATCTTGTTTTTTTGTAATTTACATTATCCACCAACATCTTACAGCGTAACTTATAAGGACAACATCGGCCTCATGCAAATGTAAACACTCATACACTTTCTATATATAATAAATCCCAAAAGATTTACCAACAGTGTTATTTACACACATACATGCACACTGAAATGTAAACCAATGTAATTTACAAGTAACCTAAACCAGTGTTAAATAATGCAAAATAAATGTCTTCATCTGTAACTTTAAAAAATGTTTCATAAATCATAATATTGTATTTTCCACAGATTGAAACACAGTAGGCCTATTCACAGATCCTCTCAGCTTCAACGATGCTGCTTTTTGCAATAGTGGAAATGTCGCTAATTTTGAATCTGCATCTGAATCTCATAAACACACCCAGACAACTTTCTTTTATTGATTTTTTCACAAGGTAAAATCACAGAAAAACAAATATTACATTTCAGAGAGAACAGTGCCTGTACGGAGACGATCTGCAAATATTGCTTGGTTTTTTATGACTCCTTTGTTATGTACCTTAACCATTTTCCCCAGCCCTTAAGAAATGTGTCTTCCATTACTTTCAACTTGTATGTGATTTTCTCCATTATTAGGATGTCACCAATAATATTAACCCATTGTCTGTAGCTTGGTGTTTCAGCCTTTGGCCAGTTTTTAGTGATAGCCTTCTTTCCAGCAGCTAGGAGGATCTTGATCAGGTATTGATCTCCGACATGTACAGATCCTTCCATATGTCCCAGCCCAGGTATAATATCAAACAGGTTCGAGGGATTCTATAGCCTAATACCTTGCATATAACAGTGTACACAGCCCCAGAAAGGTTGAATTTTACTGCAGCTCCATGTGTATGGTGAGGTTCCAAGTGTGAAACTTGATTTAAGATAGAATACAACTGCTGACTTCTAGAAGTACCATTTCGTTTTTAGACTTCAATCAATGTTTATTTATATAGCCCAATATCACAAATGTTACATTTGTCTCAGTGGACTTCACAGTTTGTACAGAATATCAGTATGGCAATATGACACCCTCTGTCCTTAGACCCTCACATCTTACAAGTAAAAACTTCCAGAGAAAACCCCACAGTTTAACGGGGAAAATGGGAGAAACCTCAGGGAGAACAACAGAGGAGGGATCCCTCTCCCAGGACGGACAGATCTGCAATAGATGCTGTGTGTAAATTGAAAAGATAATACATTTGCAACATAGGTAGTCCAAATGTTTGGAAATGCATGTGTGTATAATAGGAAGATGAATCCACGAGGATATCCATCCAGGACTTATGATCCAGGACCACAGCTACGACTCAAGATCCAGGGCTCGACTGGACTTCTGTTTCAGTGTGTACATGTTCTGTAGTTCATCTAATTACAATTGTGCTTTTAATCTCAAAACAGTACAAACAAGTATCAAACAAGTATCTGATTTTCAGGCAGAAATCTGGGAAATTTATTTTTACAGAAACCTTAAAACTGAACTAACTGGTTCTTAGGGTTAACTTTGACTTAAAAATGTGTAGAATACTAAGGGCTTTATTGACTAGTGGTAACTGTATTAGGGTTAACCTCATAACTTTATTACCTAGGGTTAATGTAATTGTAAAAATGTGAAAGCTTACACATCTTGCGGCACTGACTGTTAGAATTACTGTCAAGGATTGCGGAAAAGGTAGGACCCAAAAGCAGACTACAAAAAGAGTAAAGGTCTATAAACAAAAGCGAGCTTTATTAAACAAAATCTGATCAACAAAAACATGGCAAGGATATCCATGAGTAACACGAGGAAGACAACATACCAAAAACGATCGTGACCAGAGATGGGGTCGTTACTAAAAAAAAGTAATATATTACATATTACTTTAAAAAAAAGTAATATATTACACTACTTCGTTACTCTCTACATAAAGTAATTCGTTTACTCGTTACTTTACTCGTTACTTTACTCGCAGGGCCGGCCCGCCCCTCCCTACAGGCAGATCACGCAGACTGCTAAAGTTTCAAATGTTCTCTTTAGTTCAGTTTCCATTGTCGCATAAGACTGATCCTGATAGCTCCTAAATGTTTTCATATCTGACCATGGCTGTCCTCTGTCTCCTGCTATCTGTATATTTTGCGCAGTCTATCTCTGCTCACGCTGTTGCGTCAGCGTGTTCTCCTGTGTGTTGGCCATGTGTTGCACTGGAGCCAGAGTGGAGCACACCGCAAAGCACGTACGAACTGCGCATGCGTAAGTGGCAATAACTCTCCTTACCAGCAGGCGGCGGTAGTGTGTATTCGTCATTCAAAACAGGCAACAACCGGAAAACAGAGAAGAACAGACTACGTGTGTGATATAAATAAACAACAGCTATGTGCGTTAGCTTCACCTTAGCATGTGTTCTTTGCAGGTGTTTGTTGAGGTTTGATTATGACTGATTTTAGAAAGTAACGAAGTAACGCGTGTCGGGGCAATGTTAGTAACTGTAGTGTGATTACTGAATTATAAAAGTAGCGCGTTACACTACTCCGTTACCGACAAAGTAATATTATTACAGTAACGCGTTACACCCAACTCTGATCGTGACCAACATGAAGGGAGACAGGAGAAACAAACAATGAACCGACAGGGGAACACAGGAAGAGACGAGACTAAATACAGAGAGGGGTAATCAAGGAACAAGAAACAGCTGGGTAAAGGAGGGAGAAACACAAGGGCAACAGGTGAACACAATTAGACACACCAGGGAAACTAACGACAGGGAGGAAAACACAGGGAGAAGGACCAGACAAACAAGGAGGAAATCATGAAACAGGGAGAACAGAACAGCAAAATAAACCCAAACCTAGACATACAAAACTAAAATAGCCTCAAAATCACACACTTCTATGACTTCTATAAAAACGTGACATAACATAAAAATCTTGACACTGACTGAAAACTCATCTCTTTCGACTCCACTTCGAGCAATTAAATGAAAAACAAAATGAAAAAACAAAACAAAATAAAATGCACTTATATATTAACTAAGCACTTACATACTAACAAAGCACTTATATACTAACAAAGGACTGGCTTATCTAAAGCCAGTTGAGTAACACTTAAAATGTTTTGTCTCTATGAAACCTAATGTACTTATATGATTCTGTGTTCTTCAAGTTTGTATCTGGATAAAAGCGTCAGCTAAATTAAATGTAATGTTCCAGATGTTTACAAAGTCTCCAGCATGATTGTTGAGTGTTTGTTTGTTTACTACTGATTTTGGGTGTGTAAAAGAAGCTAATTTGGTTTTTCCACAGAAATTCTCTCCATCCGTGTGACTGTGTAGTGGTCTGGTGCATTTTTTCACATATCATACCACATCTCATCTGAGATCCTTTCATTTAGTTATTTTGCCCATAGTATTTACATAGTGTTAAATATTGTTTGGCTTCCATCAAGCACGAATACAGGGTTGACACAACTTTGGGAATATCATCATGGTAAACTCGTGCAATAATCTTTACAATATAGGTTGTATGTCATCTTCATTTTTCTTAACCTTTTTTGTACAGTAGTCCCTCATTTGCATATATCTGAATACGTTTTTGTTTTCTAGGTCAAAAAGGTTTTTCAGGTCTTGAAAGCTTGTAAGTTCTCCCTTCTGGATAATCGTGAAAATGGCTGTTAAACCCTTTTCTGTCCATTGCTTGAATCCACAGTCATAGCTTCCTGGTTTGAATCCTTTGTCATAGGCTATCCAGTCTAATAGTCCAAGTTCCCTTCCCAAATTAAATTGTTTAATAATAGATCTAGTGTAAATGTTGTTATTGGGTCTAGAGAGGCTTCTCAATACTCAAATGTCCCCTCCTCGACTCCTCGACTCCTTGGTCCTCCGGTAGTGACCCGTAAATGAATTTCAGCGCGCCATTTTGAAGGACGTCTCATTTCTCTAAATGCATACCGAGGACCGAGGATCGAGCATCGAGGAGGCTCTCTGGAGGAGCTATAACCGAGGATACACTGATGGTTCCTCCACGGCTCCTCCGCGGATGCATTTCCGGGAACGGTGGAGGCGTGACGCACGGCTGGACTTATCTCAGCCAATGACAGCTCTGCATGCATCCCCTGGATATTATTTTAGAACCTGCTCTCATCGCAACGCGATGTTTACAGTGATAACAGCTGTGAGGTCCTTCAGAAAGCAGAGCAGTGTGTAAAATATATATCACTCAGTAGAACAGGCCTACTCTCTTTATTTGCTTTAGTTTAGTAGATATCTACAAACAAAGAGTCGATATTCTTCTAAGACCATTTAGTGCTTCACATAATAAAATGCTCTCATACTTTAAATTGCATATATTTATATAAATATATTTGTGTGTGTGTCCGCATCTGTAGCCTGTTATTGTCTCATTATACCGCACTCTCAATGAATTCAAAGTAAATATGTGGGGGAACAATGTTCAGCTGATCTAACAGATTATAAAATATGACAAAACACTCGACAGCTGATGCAGCTGTTGCTACATAATAATGAACGGACGTAGCTTTAATATGACCGCTCAGAGGAGAGGAGTTCTCATTTCTTTAAACGTCTGCTGCTTCCCCTCCTCTCTCCTCGGTTCCCCTCCTCGGTCCTCCGCTCGCATCTCCTGTGGGCGGGACTAAGTCTCGAGGAGGGGAGTCGAGGAGGGGACATTTAAGAATTGAGAAGCCTCTCTGGTCTCCCTTTTCTTTAATATGGGTAGGCATTTCTCTTTGCCCTATGAGTGGTTGAATTGGGGACTCGAAAATGTGGTTTTTTAAAATATATATTTACATGTCAGTTACATTATCCACCAATATCTTACAGCATGACTAACCAGAGAAACACATCGGCCTAATGCAAATGTAAAAGTACATACACTTTCTTTATATGACAAATCCCCAAAAAATGACCAATAGCCTATTAGGCTTTAATTAAATATATGCATACTGAAATGCAAACCAATGTAGTCTATAAATGACTCAAAATGCAAAGAAATGCACAAACTTTTGGGCCATCTTTGCCTGCATTTACCCACAACATGCAAATTGAAGTAACATCCATTTTCCTTTAAATGAATGCTAGCCTTCCATTGTCTCTCTCAGAAGTCCCCATTCTTTGCCTCTAATAGGCGCTTTCACACCGGAGTACTTTTCCCCCCGAACTAGGCCGATAGGGGGAGGAGATTTGGTTTCACACCAAAAAGGATCTGGAACTAGTCCCTAGTTCCTGCAAACCTTTTCACCCCCAGATAGTCCCTGCTATGCGGCTTTCACACCAGCGCTTTTCCCTTTCTAGCTCCGAGCGAGAGCTTTTCTGGTTCAGCTCTGGTTTCCCTTTTCAGCTCCCGCTCTGTTCACACCGCCCACTGGCGCCCCAGAGCTGCCCCTGCTGCGTCATGGCGTCACCGTTTACATCGCTGATTTGCTCCCCAACGGAAGCCATTACGGCGCTCACAACAACAACAACAACTGCGTCGGGTCGATGATCGTGTTGCTTTTAATCACACGAAGCCAGAATAAATTGAATAACGACTTCTCCAACCTTATACTTTGCTCCAGAGTGCCGTGGTTCATTGTTTATTAATGTGTTTCTGCAGCATTTACCGACCGCTGCAGTGCTGCTCTTCCACAGGAGTTTATTCTCCCGTTAGCTCCCGGTTAGCTCACACTGCAGCGGCCGCTCTAAAGTATTCACTGTCCGACTCACACAAGCAGCTGATGCATATCCCCAGTTCCCCTTAGCCTAAGTGAATGTGTGTCAGTCTGAATTGACACTGTTTGGTATCACAACGCTGTTATGAAAGTTTCTCTGGTATAAAACGGGTGATGTTAGCATAGCAACCGAAGCTAAACTGACTACTTGCATCCGATAGCTGCAATAATACAAGACAACACGTCTGCCTCTCTCCACAATGATCGATAACAGTGAACGGATGGTCAAAGTAAGGTACACATAAACAGAATCACACGAAGCCTGGTTAGTGTTGCCTGACTTTATAAAGTGTGTTTATAGGCACTACTGCTTGTAGGCAGGCATAACAGTCGACCCAGGGGAGGTGGGTTTAGTTTCCTGCACGCCTCGACGTAAGAGAGACGTAAGCGACGTCGCCTCTTAGCTCCAAAGCTCTTGCCTCTGGACCGACAATTTTTTGGAGCTGGAAATGAAGCGGATTCCGGAGCTAAGAGCCGGCGCCGCTGCGGTGTGAACAGGAAAACCCGGCGCTTTTCAGGCTCTAGCTCCGAGCCGGAGCTGAAAAGGCGCTGGTGTGAAAGGGGCACTAGAGAGGTACTTTCCTGGGGAGGAAATGGTTCGTGGGTGTGTCGGCCACAATAACAATTTCTGATTGGCTGGGAGAATTGCAAACCACGCCCCGTAAAACTCCGAAAAGTTTTGTGAACCCAAAGCAGAAGAAGAAGAAGTGACATCAGCGGCTTCATTTGCCTAATCCTCCCTCAGGGACTTATGAGAACGTGACCTACTAGGACAGTTCGAGGGACTAAAGAGTTCGGGGGGAACGAGTACCGGCTAAGTACTTGGTTAGCTTTATTGACTGCCAAAAAAAGTAGCTGGCCATTGAACCTAATTTGTGTAGTGACCAAACAGTGGTAATAAAAAAAATCAAAATATTTCACTGAGACAAAAGTGGGAGATCAAAGGTGGGGCTTACGGAAAACTCTATGCATCCTCTATGAGCCCACAGTTTTTGAATCTACAATCGCTTCATTTTGAGCAACTCTCATAGGAATGAATGGGACCCCGCCTCCAACACTGTATCCAGTTCTCTTTGTACATCCATGCTTAAAACTAATGAACATAAAGAAATCGGAAGAAAGACTTCCCAAACAAAATTACACCATCTGGGTTCCTCACTATGAATGACATGTGGCCCTTTGATTCATTGTTAATATTTGAATACTGATTATTGCAGCTTTAAACAGAAATACAAATTCATTTTGAATGCAATTTCTACCATTAAGAATAAAACACTTCAGTTTGGTTGACCTATAATTCCACCTGAGGCCCCGCTACTACCCAAGCACTATATAGAAACGACATATGTTCCATTAGATGGAAGCCAAGACATCTGCGCGGCGGTTGCCATGGGTTAGTCTCCTCTCTCTAGCGTGCCGACTCCTCTCCCTCCCAGAACCACCCACAGCCTCGGCTCAGAGACCTATAGCGACAGAGAGCTGCTGCAGAACAAGAATCCAGCGTGTCGTCACCTGCAGGTCACATGACCGGGTGCTTTACGTGCCAGTCGCCCTGGCTTCCTTTAGGTCATATACCTCTTGACCTGGATGAGATGACAGTGATGTCGTGGCTGCTGGCAGACTCATGTGCCTGGGAAGGAACTTGCATGAGAAAATGACTGAAATGTTGATGTGTCTGGGAAATATAGGATGTTGTTTTCTTCAACAAAAAGAGGGACATATGACTAGAATATACCAATATACCTTAACTATTTGAGGAACAATTATGGATGCTCTCTCAGTGGAAGGATGAAATGAAATGTATGATGTTTGAGAGATCAGTGGGCATGAGGGTCTATATTTATGTATTCTTTCCATTGTGTCGCACTGTAAATGCCATTGATGCTGCAAGCTGTTTCTATACACTTTTTTGACTCCACACATCAGACATGTGTCTCACACAGTAAATGCAGCACACTTCTAAAACACAAGTGTTTGTGTAACGCCTTGAATGGCGGTAATTGTACCTGAGGGTCACCTGGGTGCCGTCCTCAAAGGGTGGAGGCGGAATTGGATTCAGCTGCTGAGGAAATTAAATAGAAAAAAATAGATTTCATTTAATTATTTATTCATGTTGGCGATGCAATATGGAGCCACCTGGGATGTTTGTGTGTGTGAGCGGGGGTTTCAGGTGATTATTACCTCGGAGATTTTGACTCATTTGCATGGAGGGGGATTTATATGACCCCTTGAAATGGAAATTATGCACAATCACGTCACTCTCCACAGGAAAGACAGAAAGACAAATAAAGGAAAGAGTGACTGATGGCAGCAGAAGGGGGGCCTTCGGAGAGATGGCGCCCAGAAGAGGAAGAGAATGGCATGACCAATAAAGGTATGTTGAGGATTGTGTGTGTGTGTGTAAGTGTGTGTGTGCGTAAAACAGATTTGACCATGTGTGTGGTCCTCCAGCGGGTTGATGGCGAGCTTAATGACTTTCAGAATCATGCAGTTCCAGCATTTGTGTCTCTGTTATTTATTTCAAGTGTTTTCACAATACTTCTTTACTATAGGACTCCTGATCTGGAAGGGATTTGCTCAAGAAAACGGTAAGGCAAACGTTGCCAACATAGGCCAGAATAAGGCACTCCAACTGCATTTGAAATACGTATCAAGAGATAAGGTTTACTGCCTTTGCCTGTAGAAGACTGAAAATAAACAAGCCATTTGGAATGTGCAGGGATTTACTGATAATCTGTTAAAGGTTAACCCACTTGCAGCCGCAGTGTGCTCTTTGTTCGTGAATTTCTCCAGCTTTTAGCTCCGTAGCAGTGGAAACCCCATGAAACACGCTGCCATCACTTTGGATGTTAGCTCGCCTGGGTGCATGCAAGGATAGCTACTTAACACTGACAACCACCCCGTAGTCAGGGAAAAGCTCTTGTGTGTCGTAAGCTACTTATTTACTGTCCTATCGCTTCTGCGGAAGATAAACTGCTTTGGGAAGGGGCGAGCAGAGACTCTTAAGCCATCGGTAAATTACAGGAGGTACCGTACTTGTTTTTTTTTGCTTATGTTCTCTCCATGCTAATATCCTAGCACTCTAAATCTCTTGAGTAGTACATGTGCAATATTAACTCTTACAGACCCTTACAGCTAGGCAAGCCACACTAAAACGCAAAGCCTGATGCCCCAAAAATGAATTCAACCTCGCAATATTTCATCATGAAATTAATATAAGGAAGCCAAATATTCATCTTTTTTTATGGTATTTGTTGGAGATCTTACAGTTGAAAGGGCAGAAAGACAGAAAGGAAGACGTTGCCTGAAATGTCGGCCGACTTGGGAATCAAACCAGTTTATTAGGCAGTTGTGACCGCATATTGGCTTCCAGCTCTAATCACTTAGCTATCCGGCAACCCAAATATTCATCTTTTAATGTTGCAAATAAAAATAAAATAAAATAATTAAAAATGCTTTTACAGTCAACTAGAAGGTGCTGATTATTTCTTCTTCTGACGAGGTCAGTAAAAATGTCAGGAAGATGATAAAAATTAAAGATGGAGACATCTGGCGAAAAGATGCGCTGAACATTTTATCTTATTACACAAAACAGGATGTTGACAAAAGTGCATAGCTGAACAAAAATATATATCTATATTTGTTATCGCATACCCAGCAAATCCTAGGATTTTAAAATCCCCAAAATATTGTATCGTTACTGAAGTATCGTATCGTGTGTCCTTTGGTGATTCCCACCTTTGTACCCCACCATACCCATATTTCCCGCCTTTTTTCTCATTCCCCACCATGCTATTAGAGACATTAATCAGCACAGTTGAAGTGCTTGGCATCATTCAGCTTTGTCTTGCCTTCCGACCTTCCTTTCTTCCGGGGTGAAAGGGACCACAATGCACTACAGTAGGTGATATGGCCGCGCAGCTCCCTTCTTCCACCTCATTGTTCTTCAATTACTGAACAAGCACACGGGGTGGATCCGGCATTATTTATGGTCCCTTGCCACCACAACGCACATATAATTACCTCTCAAAAGCTGTAATTGTGCTCATTTCTCATGTCCTGTCGTGCCCTCGCACCGTCTCCATGGAGATTGAGAGCCAATTGCTGTTGAAGGACACCACAGGTCGTAGTTCGCACTTTGGATTCAGTAGGTGTTTGTGCATTGGACAGTATTCAGAGGAAGCTGCTAATTAAGTAGTTAATGTGTTCATTTTTAGAGTTTGAGCAGAATCTGAAAAAAAATGCGTTTTTAAAGGCTAATGTTATTTATATCTGTATTGCTATGAAAATGGAACAAAGTAATTACTTTGTGTCACTCAGTAGGCATTAATTCATGATTAAAAAACACTTTTCTTTACCTTAATCCAAATGAAAATGTATCTAACAGCCCTCCAGTTATTGGATGTGAGGTTGATTGACTAATGATGGAAGTGACTGGTGAGTCCGTCACCAGCGTCTTGGCAATACAGAGTGACAGTTTGTATGTGTTTGATCAATGGTGCATAGCTCGGGGACAGAGCGAGAGCAGGGGGCTGTGGCAACTCTCAAACCTCCTTGTCAATCAAAAGGCCTCACGAACCGCACCCCATGAAATCCATTAAAGCCAATTTAACCACAGCCGTACAGCTCATAGCCCCATGAACGCTCAACCCATGGTGAATTAATGATGGATTTTCAAAACTTTGGTGGTGTGAGTTGATTGCTGAGTATTATTTCTCGGACCTGGTGTGTCATTAATTATTATGTGGTGAAAAGAGCTCTCAGTTAGACATGTTTACAGCATGATTGGACTTTAAAATACGTTTTTCATCCTTTTTCCCTTGTATATGTATCAACACTTCTGGCACCTACTGATTCTTGTATTAATTAGCAAGTACCTTTCAAACAAAAAACAAGCAACTTTTACACCATCCAGAAATCAATCTGTTGATATTCTAAGAGGTTTTCAAAGGTCCATGATTTTGGCTTCAATCTGAAACAAACCTGTGGAAAGTCTACGATTACCAGGTATGTAAAAACATGTATACTTAAGGAAAATAACATGTTGTCATACAGAAGACCAGCAAATAAACCTAGCCCTACCTGACCAGAGGGGCACATTGTTGTGTAACACCAACAGTCCAACAGTCTGTCGAGAAAGACACCAATTGCTTCTTAAGGCCCATTTATCTGTAGATTTAACCCTGCTTCTAAACCAAAGGTATGACCGTCTTATAAAGATCAATAGAGTATCCCAGGAATACACAATAGAATATATAAAGGTGTGCCTTAGGCTGGCCACAATAAAAGGCCACTCTGAAACGTGCATTTTTGCTTTATTGGGGGGGTCTGGGGGGGGTCTGAAAACCAGGCAGTATCTGGTGTGAGGGGTAGGGGTAGGGTTAGGGGTAGGCTTAGGGTTAGGGTAATGTTGTGAATCGAGTGGCCCATGGTGGTGGTGGGGTTATGGTATGGGCAGGCGTATGTAATGGACGACGAACACAGGCTACTCGATTCACAACATTACCCTAACCCTAACCCTACCCCTAACCCTACCCCTACCCCTCACACCAGATACTGCCTGGTTTTCGGACCCCCCCAGACCCCCCCAATAAAGCAAAACTGCACGTTTCAGAGTGGCCTTTTATTGTGGCCAGCCTAAGGCACACCTGTGCAATAATCATGCTGTCTAATCAGCATCTTGATATGCCACACCTGTGAGGTGGGATGGATTATCTCGGCAAAGGAGAAGTGCTCACTATCACAGATTTTTTCAGATTTTTGAACAATATTTGAGATAAATGGTTATTTTGTGTATATAGAAAATGTTTTAGATCTTTGAGTTCATCTCATGAAAAATGGGAGCAAAAACAAAAGTGTTGCATTTATATTTTTGTTCAGTGTACATCAAAAAGGCTTCAAATGTATTCAGTATTGTATGAACATGTTTGATTTGGGGGGTGGACATCACATCTCTCACATGAGAGAGAGACACACAGTAGAAACAAAACACATACAAACACTAACAGGGGTTTCAGGGACGGGCAGTGACAGTCGGTACGTTCTTCTATATGTCTGTCAGTCTCAAATCTAAAGGGTGCAATAACGATTTGTATCAACTATGCATAAACAGCGGACACTGTTTATACGCAGCCCTCACAAAGCATGCACGGCCAGATAGCTTATCTAACAGTTAGAACCTACATACGAGACACAACGTTTATAGTCAGAAAAAAAGTGTGATTATTTTCTGATATTTTACACATATGATATTATGAATACTGTGGGCCTACATACTTTAGTGTGATTATAAGTGCATGTGAGTGAACATTGGCATGCAAATTCGTTTTTATACGTCCTATTCATTGTCTCAATGCACTCATACAGCCATTATGCAAATGCACAACTCGGCTGCCGGAGGAGAGTACTACCAATGTTAATCGGCAATACTCCTGGCGACTAAAAGTGGCTTTTGTCATGATAAAAATAAACCTATTTGGTTTTATAAGTGTTATTATATCCATATGACAATAGAGACATGTGCATAAATGACAAAAACATTTTAACATGTTAAGCCCCAAGCCTGTTTTTCAGGTCTCAGGTTCGAAAATGACATTTCCAGAACAAATGACCATAACTACACTTATAAAAGGGGAACATTAATAATCTTTTTTCTCAAAGTAATGATAAACCTGTGAGTTGGATGTAGGTGAGTCAGAATCAATATAGATGTTTTTTTTATTTTAAAGAAAATTCAGATTGAACATAGTAAAACAATTTAAATTATAGTGTCCGTCCAAAGATTATTTTTTACTTATAGTGAAAACCATCCTTGGATGATGGGTTAGTAGACTAAAAGCTTTAGGAATCCAAAGTACAACATATAATAAGTAATGTATCAAGATTGATGCAAAACAAGTGACATTTGATCTTTTTAGAGAGGTTTAGAAAAAAGAACTCCACCTCTGGGGTCATTTGGATGGAAATGGGCATTTTTGCAGTTTCTCTGTAACCCATTGGTCGATTTTGATGATTGACATCTCTTTTGAACTGTTAGAGCCAATATAATCGAAGGGGCAAGCTGAGATTCCACAGATTCTACAGGTATCATCACTGAGCAATCAGAACTCCTGGCGAAATGACAACAAACAACAACATTTGCTTTACGGGACCAAATCAGAAAATAAGTCTTACCGTTGCTGTATTCTGATCAAAAGTTGTGTTCAATGGCATTAAAATGATAAAAACGCTGCTGAAGGGTAATCCATAGGTTAATCCAATGTGTCTGTGTCCCTTTGAAATGATCATAATTGTCACAAACGAGCTGAGGACCAAAATGCAGAACACGGGAAACCAGGGATAGTCGGTAACCAGCTTTATTGATGGCAATAGGCTGGTAGGAGACAAAACGGCAGATAGTAGGCAAAGGGCTGGTCGGGGACAGGCGAGGGTTCCAGGAGAAAGCAAAGCTGAGGTGAAAGTGAAGTGGGCCTAAATACTAATGGAGCTGATGGGTGTAACAGAGTGAGAGAGAGACAGGAATGTTAATATAGAAAATAGGTGAGTGAGAAAGCAGACTGTGACAGAACCCCCCGCTTAATGGACGGCTCCTGACGTCTAAGAAAATTCTAGGAGAGAGAGAAAAAGAAAAAGAAAAAAAAAGAATTAAAGAAGAATCAACAAAAACCCTACAGACACAGGGTGGAAGGTGGAGGTATGGGGAAAGGTTAGTACTCATCTGAGAATGCTCTCTCGGTTTCTACCTCCTGGAAATCCTCCTCCTCGTCCTCCTCGACTGATGACGCTTCCCCCTCCCCCTCGACGAAGCCTCTGGTCTGTAGTGGACGAGTGCCCCTGGCTTAACGCCTGGTTGAGCGTGGGTCCTAGAAGGCTGCTCCGGGTAACGCAGGTGGAAGTCTCGGATGAGTTGAGGGTTGAGGATATGACGAGCAGGAATCCACTGCCTTTCCTCAGGACCATAGCCCTCCCAGTCCACTAAATATTGAACCCCTCTTCCTCTGCGACGGGAACGGAGTAGACGACGAAGGGTGTAGGTAGGACCCCCATCGATCATCCTAGGGGGTGGTGGTGGAGGGGCGGCAGACATCATAGGACTCTCCCGGACAGGTTTAATCCTAGAAACGTGGAAGGTGGGATGGATCTTCATGTTCCGGGGCAAACTCAGTCGAACTGCTGCAGGGTTAATGACCTTGACAATCTTGAAGGGTCCAATAAACCTGGGCGCTAACTTCTTAGACTCCACCCGAAGGGGAATGTTCTGAGTGGAAAGCCACACCCTCTGGCCTACCTGGTACACAGGTGCCTTGGTGCGTCGGCGGTTCGCTGATGTGGCGTACCGGTTAGCAGACTGAAGCAGAGTTGTTCGAGCCTGCCTCCAAGTCCTCCGTCAACGTCTGATGAAAGCCTGGACAGACGGACAGGTAACCTCCTTCTCCAATGCAGAGAACAATGGGGGTTGAAAACCGTATGCACACTGAAAAGGGGAAAGACCAGTAGCGGAACTGATGAGGGTGTTGTGGGCATACTCCACCCACAGGAGTTGTTTTGACCAGGTTGTGGGATGATCGGAAGCCATGCAGCGGAGAGTGGTTTCCATCTCCTGATTCTTCCGTTCGGTCTGGCCATTGGCCTGTGGGTGGAAACCAGAGGTGAGACTGACCGTCGCCCCGAACAGTTCACAAAACTCCCTCCAAAACACAGAGGTGAACTGGGGCCCCCGGTCGGAAACCACATCAGTCGCCAGTCCGTGAATGCGAAAAACGTGGAGAAGAATAAGTTCTGCCGTCTCCTTAGCTGACGGGATCTTAGGCAGGGGTACGAAATGAGCCATCTTACTAAACCGATCTACCACCGTCAAGATGGCAGTATGTCCGTGGGACGGTGGTAGACCAGTCACAAAGTCCAATGAAATATGTGACCAAGGGCGACGTGGGACCGGTAATGGATGAAGGAGGCCAGCTGGCGCTTGGTGAGATGGTTTGTGCCAATTGCACACAGGACAGGCTTTCACAAACTCCCGGGTGTCAGCCTCCAGCGTGGCCCACCAGAACCGTTGTAGGACCATCCCCTTGGTACGTTGACTTCTAGGGTGGCAGGAAAGTCTGGAACTGTGAGCCCACTGAAGCACCTCAGCCCTCAAAACCTGAGGCACAAACAAACGGTTGAGAGGACAAGAACTAGGACCGGGTTGGTCCACCAAAGCGGTCTTAACCCTCTCCTGAATTTCCCAAGCGAGGACACCGATCACTCGAGGAGCAGGAAGAATAGTGTCCGGAATACCCCAGGTGTCTCCCTCCCTCCCGAACTGCCGGGACAAAGCGCCGGCCTTCACGTTACGGGAGCCGGGGTGGTAGGAGAGAAACAAATTAAACCGGGTAAAAAATAACGACCACCTGGCTTGCCGGGAATTCAGTCTTTGTGCCGACCTGATGTATTCCAGGTTCTTATGGTCGGTCCAAACCTGAAATGGTTGTTCTGTCCCCTCAAGCCAGTGTCGCCACTCCTCCAACGCCAACTTGACTGCTAGAAGTTCCCGATTCCCCACGTCATAGTTTCTCTCCGCCGGACTCAATCTCCTCGAAAAGAAAGCACAGGGGTGGAGCTTCTGGTTCTCACCAGAACGTTGCGACAGGATGGCCCCCACCCCTACGTCAGAAGCATCCACCTCCACCACCAACTGACCAGCGGGATCTGGTACTTGCAGGATAGGAGCCGATGTAAACCGGCCCTTGTGGTCCTGAAAAGCCTCCTCGGCTGCAGGGGACCATCGGAACGTCACCTTGGACGAGATCAGGGTGGTGAGCGGGGCGGCCACGGTGCTGTAGCCACGGATGAACCGTCTGTAAAAGTTGGCAAATCCCAGGAAACGCTGCAGCTCCTTCCAGGAATCAGGGACCCGCCACGAGGTAACTGCTGAAACTTTAGAAGGATCCATCTCCACACTTCCTTGACCCACGATGTAGCCAAGAAAGGCGACCGAAGAAGTGTGAAACTCGCACTTCTCCGTCTTGACGAACAGCGAGTTCTCCAGAAGTCTCTGGAGGACTGTCTGGACATGATGGACGTGTTCTTTGAGGTTCTTTGAAAAAATCTAAATGTCGTCCAGATAAACAAAAACATAACGATCCAACATGTCCCGGAGTACGTCGTTCACCAACGATTGGAAAACTGCAGGGGCGTTGGTAAGTCCAAATGGCATCACCAGGTACTCGTAATGTCCCGAAGAGGTGTTGAAGGCGGTCTTCCATTCGTCCCCCTCACGGATTCGTACCAGGTGATCAGCGTTTCGTAGATCCAGCTTAGTGAAGATTGTAGCCCCCTGTAGTAACTCGAATGCTGACGAGATGAGTGTCAAGGGATAACGATTCTTCACCGTGACGTCGTTCAGGCCCCGATAGTCAATGCAGGTTCTCAGGGTCTTGTCCTTCTTCGCCACAAAAAAACCCCTGCTCCTGCGGGTGATGTGGAAGGACGAATAATTCCTGCAGCCAGAGAGTCATTGACGTAAGTCTCCATGGACTTCCTCTCCGGTGCCGAAAGCGAGTACAACCGGGCCTTGGGTGGGACTGCGCCTGGATGTAGCTCAATGGCACAGTCATAGGGCCGATGAGGTGGGAGAGATGTCGCCTTAGCCTTGCTAAAAACCTCCTTAAAGTCCAAATATTCTGCCGGAACCCCTGTGACATCAGGAACCAGGTTCATATCCACAGATAGTTGAGGTGCGGAAGCCTGCTTGAGGCAAACCTGATGACAGGAGGAACTCCAACCTAGGATGGACCCAGTTGCCCAGTCAATGTTCGGGTTGTGGCGGCGGAGCCACGGATAACCAAAATCAGAGGGATTTGGGGGGACCGTAGCACATGAAACTGGATTGTCTCATGCTGGTTCCCCGACATGAGCATATGGACCGGTGTCGTCTGGTGTGTCACCGTTCCCAGCAGGTGACCATCCAAAGCATTAGCCGGTACCGGCTGGAGCAGCCGAACCTGTTGGATGCCCAGCTGTAGTGCGAGCTCCTCGTCAATGATGCTAACATCTGATCCGGAGTCGATAAAAACAGCCAGAGCCTGAGATTTGCCTGTCAGGAGGAGTCGAGCATAGCACAAGACTCTTAGATTTGGGATCAGCTCAGAGGTTTGGCCCACCAGTATACTCCCCATTACTGATGAGCTCTGCCTTTTACTGGACAACGGGAAACCATATGTCCAGCCTGACCACAGTAAAGGCAAAGATTACCTCTTCAACGTAATTCCCTCTCCTCAGAGGTAAGACTGGTACGACCCACTTGCATAGGCTCGACCTCCCCGTACCGTGAGTCAGAGTAGGAATGGGAGTTCTCCGCCGAAACCGGAAGTCGGAATCTCCCGGAAACCGGAAGTTGTTGCGTCTGTTGCTCTCCTCTCCGGGTCTGGATTCGTCTGTCAATCCGAGAGGTGAGCTCAATCAACCCATCCAAGGAAGCAGGGAGATCATAGGAAACCAGCTCATCTCTCATATAATCCGCTAATCCTCTCAGATATGCGTCACACTGTACCGGCTCGTTCCAGCTGCTGTGGCGGCAACTGGTGCGGAAGTCAATAGCGTAATCCACCACCGTGCCGGAACCCTGGCTCAAACTCAGCAGACCTCCGGCAGCGTCGGGACCCAGACGAACGGAACCGAACACCTTCCGCATCTCCGCGGAAAATGCAGCAAAAGAGGCGCAGGCTTGAGTCTGCTGCTCCCACTCTGCAGTTCCCCATAAACGGGCTCTCCCCGTCAGATGATTAACGGTGAAAGCTACAGGAGCCGCCTCGGAGGCGAAGGTGTGTGGCTGCAGTGAAAACAATATGGAACAGTTTGTGAGAAAAGGACTGCATCCCTCCGGCTCACCAGCGTAGCGTTCCGGCGTTCCCACACGAGGCTCCGGAGCGTATCCCGTCGGGCCAGGGGCTGGAGCGAGCATCGGAGCTGCGGGACGGAGGGACGGTAGCAGCCATGGTAGCGGCTAGCTGTTGTACGGTGGCGGCCATCTGTTGCATCTGGGAGGTAAGGTAAGCCAGCGTTTGTCCCTGGATTTAGGTTGCCTGGTGGGTCTCGGTAGCTAAGGTAGCTATCGTGACCTCCTGTCTTTGGATGGCATCCTCAACCCTCTCAAAGCGGTCTCTAGGAGACCCGATGTTTGCTTGGTCCATTTCTGGCCAGATCGTTCTGTCACAAACGAGCTGAGGACCAAAATTCAGAACACGGGAAACCAGGGATAGTCGGTAACCAGCTTTATTGATGGCAATAGGCTGGTAGGAGACAAAACGGCAGATAGTAGGCAAAGGGCTGGTCGGGGACAGGCGAGGGTTCCAGGAGAAAGCAGGACGGGAGTCGCAGGTACAGAACGGGTCAGGGAGCAGGCGAGGCAGGCTTGGCAGGGACAGGCAGGGACGAAACCGGGAGAGCAATCTGAATGGTAATGCGGGAAAGACTGGCATGCTGCAAAGTACGATCTGGCACTGAGGTGAAAGTGAAGTGGGCCTAAATACTAATGGAGCTGATGGGTGTAACAGAGTGAGAGAGAGACAGGGTGTGACTACCAGGTGACTAAGGAATGTTAATGCAGAAAATAGGTGAGTGAGAAATCAGACTGTGACAATAATAATAATCTGATAATCCATCTTCATATTTATTCATATTATCAAATTCCCTGCTAGCTGGGTAGGAGTATCAAGGAAAGCCAATGGGAGGGCTGGTCATGCCATCGCTGTCATTCCTCATAATAAATGACCCTGTGCTTCTGTTTGTTGCAGGAAGGGTCTGTACATTTGGACAAATGGGACTTGGGAGCAATGGCCTTTTGTTTTTTGGAGTAACATAATGTCGTACAAAT
The DNA here is from genome assembly GCF_902827115.2 of Pseudochaenichthys georgianus. NCBI lineage: Eukaryota > Metazoa > Chordata > Actinopteri > Perciformes > Channichthyidae > Pseudochaenichthys > Pseudochaenichthys georgianus. Next base: position 21,808,798 of record NC_047524.1, read on the forward strand.
TGGGTCTTATTCCATAAAGACATTTTCAAACTATTGCTGTTCGAAAGCACAGCAATTCCGAACAATGGCAATGCATCTTCTGATCACTTCGAGCATCGTGTTCACGTCATAATTAAATTCTTTAATGTTATTATAAAATATATAAATGTTGATGTATTAGTGGACATTTGCCCTCATTTTATTCTATGGTGAGGATAAGCAGGACACAACATGACATGTTCCATGTTGAACTTCTAGGATCCAATCATAGTAGCTGCATTGCACTGGCAATCTTTTCATGGTGTGACTAATAAAGCTTGTTCTCTTTGTATCCATTCTGCCTTAAACAAAGTAGTCACAATCAAGGCTTGGTTCTCAAGGAGTCACCACAGCAGTGCTTGTACCTCCACCCATTTTACGAGGACGTGTGAATGAATTTCGCTGTACCACTTTCACTAATGCCACTAAGGTGCTGTTTACACGAGAACGCAAACGGTTGTATCCACTACTTTTCTCTTTCCTATAACCCAGGCATCCTCAAATTCCGGACTCTGGTCCGGATCCGGACCAAACCACAACTGTCTCTGGACTCTGAGCAAATTATACTTTTCATATGTATTATCTGTGTTATCTTTGAGACATCGCCACAACGCAACGAGTCAAAATTCTCCGCTATGTCCACTGCAAACAGCGCTCTGCATGTACGACTGTTCCACTGTCTGTGTGGGACTGTCAACGCATTGGTCCAATCACATTCAGCATCCTGTCAGCGTTTCCCCCCCCCACCAACAGTCTGCGAATCAGAGGCACAGTAGGGCGGGTCTTCGCGGAATGCGGGGGGGGAAAATGCGTGTGTGTTTAAAAAAAAATAAGTCAGAGCGAGAGTTAACAGCTCATCTAGTTGCATCTGTACTGTAGCTAGTAGTCTAGTTTCACCTACCGGGGTGGCATGGAGTGGCAACTGCCACCCTAAAAATAGGCCTTGCCACCCCAGTTGGCAGCTTTGTTTTGAAAGAAAAGTTGTGGCTCATCGGACATTTATGAGAGAAAGTCTCTAATGTCCGAGTGCAAGTGAATGCAGCACAAGACGCACGTCTTGTAACCCCTCCCCCGGCCCTGGCGCGAGCGTGTAAATATGATTGGCGGCGATTTCATTTGAACGGTACAGCGCAAAACGAGAAGCATTCTGACCCAAGTACTGAAGGAATTAGGTATTTGCGGTCTACAATGACAGAGAAGAAACTGTCAAGTGTGGCTGTACTCAGCATTGAATCAAAACGCACTAAAGCTGTTGATCTTAATAAGTTTGTGAGGCGTTTTGCTGAACAAAATGGTAATCGCTGCATTCAGCTGTAATAGACATGTCAACTTGATGCTCTGCTCACGGATGAGCATACAAAACTGTTAAGATGATGAAAAAAACAGTTTTAAGTCCTGAGAAAGTCAAATAAGGCGGTGTGTAAAACTACACTGCCCAGCCAAAAAAAAGTAACCACTTTGATTTAACTAGGCCAGTAGGTAAGGGCATTCCACTGGATAATAACTGAAGTATAATGTAAGGGAAACTTCTGCAGCAATGGAGAGTCAGGACTCAGAGAGACACGAGGAGAGTTGGAGCTTTGATGTCAAACAATGTTAGTTTATTTACAAGTATCGGCCGGAGAAATTCACATCACAAATCACACAGCCAGAGATTCTGACTGCCCTGGTGGGTTTCCATGTCAAATCTGACCAGCCTCTCTCTCGATACACCTTTTAACTAGTTTACAGAGAGTTAATCCACATATTGGGGGATGGTGCGTAAACACTGGGAACACTGGAGATATCCCCCAACATCTGGACATACTCAATCACCTGCCTGACTCTTAGGCTCTGTGACCGACAGATGACCGGTCATAAAACTGAGAATGAGTGCAGCAGCACATTCTTTAAAGGAGATAACGAGTCAGGGTTGGTCGTAAACGTCAACAGGCAGAAAGGTTAAATATCTAGAAGTAAAGACAGAAATATTCTTTGACATATAAAATAATGCATGACTGAAGTGATGGAGACCATGTTGAAGGCAAACAAAAAGAGGAAATAACAGGAAAAATCAGGCAAATCCCCCTCTCAGATTCCACAGCAACCAGAAGAACATAAATACTGGCTGGTGATTTCAGTAATCAGCTTTGTGATGGAATAAAAAATGCACAGTGCATTTCCTTAGCTGTGGATGAGTCCACTGACACCACTGACAATGCTCAGTCGCTGGTGTTTGTGAGTTTTTATGATGAGGCAAAGGGGGAGTTTGTTGAAGATGTGTTGGGCCTGACGAACCTCAGTGGACACACAAGGGGGCAAGACATTTATAAAGCAATAATGGGAATGCTGAATGAAAGAGGGTGCAGCTGCCTTTATTCATAACTGTGCAGTACGTCCACACAGCAGCTTTGAAAAATCTTGAAAATCTTGGAGCTGAGCGTGTCTGAAAGCTTGGGGATCTTTTGCGAGCAACGCGACCAACAACCAATCACATGAATCTCCCGCCCCCGACATACAAAGCAAAAAACCCCGGGGATTTTATGCGAGCAATATATATATATATATAAACTCCCCAAACAGGCGAAAACCTACCAGTTTCACCCACTGTCTCTGCCACCTCCCTCCATGACTGGTTCCTCCGGTTCGTATCCCGGTAAATAGTCTGGTCGTAAAGAACCGGGTGATTTGCTACCGTCATTTCTCGTTTGGAAAATGAGGAAAAAGAGGAAATTAACTGCGGTCTGGCTCTCCCAGCATACACGTGGTTTGATTGGCTAGCGCTTGTACTGTCAGATTTGCATAAACGGGATTTGATTGGCTGACGCTTCCAGCTCAGCTTCAAAAGTTGAACATTGCTCAACTTTTGAATCCTGAAAATCCTGGAAATCCTGGAAATCTTCGCTTCGCTCCCCCACAATGCAGTTCGGCGAAAAGCGAGGCAAAGTGACGTCATCCCCATTCAAAGTCAATGGGCAGAGAAGCGTTGGAAGCGTTGGAAGATTTGTTTAAAGCTGCTGTGTGGACGTACCGTACTGCGACTCTGACGGATCAAGCACAGACACAATAACAATGAAAACTGCTGCATACAGATTATTTTTGTTTTTGCAACCTCGTGTTAAGAATCTTGTTGCAATTGTTTAAAAGTTTGAATGAACGTAATAAACGGTCCTTTGTCTTATTGAAAACAATTTTTTGGACCTTTAAGATTTGTATTTGAGTACCCCTGCTATAGCCCGTTCGTTCACACAAGGCCGTAACGCAGGGGTCTGCGACCCCTGGCAAGCGTGCCACCATTGGCACACTAGGAATAAGTGGAATAAGTGTGCAACATATTAAAATTGTATTTTCGGATCCAGAACGAGACCGCCGCCACAGCGCGTCTCCCCGTTACTTGCAGAAGGAAACCATGCACGCAACGCAGCCCCGCTCTCTATAACTCCAGGCGACTTTCTGCCGCTTTCCTCCGTGGTGCAGTGCTGATCGTTTCACCACGGAGGAAAGCACAAATTGCAGCACCCATAACAGTGATGCAAACACAGGTATGGTGAAAAAAGAGAGAACTATTCGAAACAGAAAAAAAACTGCGTAATATACCATCTGACAAAGGCCTATGCTATAATGCTTCAATTAACTGGCTATTCTTTATAATATACTCAGATCAATAGGAGACAGAGATGTTAAGTTATAAATCAAGGATTTTTATTATTATTTACAGCAGGGGTGGGGAACCTTTTTCCTTTCTATTTTTACAACATCCTCCGAGGGCCGTGCAAATTATTGAACTCAACCTCTGCTTAAAAAAACTAAAATAACAGCCCATTAATTTGGCCTTTCTTTCATGTTGTGCAAAGAAAAAGCAACCTCTTAATCCAGATATTTTACCATGCATGCATGTGCACGGTTGTGGCATGACAAACAAAACAGAAATATATGGACACAAGATGTGTGCAAATGTATTTAGTATCCTATCCATGTGAACATGATTTGTCTAGGGGGGCATGCTCCCCCGGGAAGATTTTTTTTTTTTACATATTGAAGTTAAAAGCATCAATCTGGTACACTTTGAGAGCAAAATGAAGAGATCTATGGATACATCTCTCAATAACCAACAGAACTGTAAGCAGATTTTTCTTTTTGGATATTTTACAAATCACTCCCCTTTTAAACTCGATTCTTGTTATTTTTAACAATTTAATTTAATTTGTTACTGTCATATAGTATGTTATACCTGTTTTTCATTTAGTCTCTAATGTCTCATTAATAACTATAATGATCATATCAAGGTGTCCCTTAACCTCACTGAGCTGAGGTTATTTGAGCCTCTCAGGAGAGAGCTCTCTTTCACCTGGTTGTAGAAAAGCTCTTTAAATTCGTTAGCATAGCTAGCTAACCAGATGCTAATAACAACAGATCGCCACTGTGCTTACAACTAAAGACACAGCCACGCAAACACTGCGGCATGTGTACGCAGACCCGGCGTTATGGGCGGGCCCCAATGCGGCCGGGCCCGCCCATCCAGGATTTGGGACCGCCCATCCAGGATTTGGGCCCGCTGTTTTAATCAGGGCTGAATACAACATTTTAATTGCTTTATTATTATGTTTATTGTTGTTATTTGTAGGGCTTTGTCCTAATATTTATTTTTGTTTTAAACTATGTTGAAAGATTAGTTTAATATCATTTTTTTATTTTGCTATGAAATTCTGAATTAAATTCTGAATGAAAGGCTGCGTCATGACTGGTTTTTCGCTGGGTTGAGTCGTGTGGGTTTTTGAATGAGATGCGGCATAGCAGCCTGTCAGTTTACTCTTGCTAGGTTAGTTTGGCTATTATCATTTATATTTATCTGCAACAATGGATATCAGGAAGTGGTTCATGAAAGGAATATGGCAAATCAGCGCCAGATGCAGGCACATTAGAAGACATCAGTTACGTTACCAACGAGCTAGCAAGCCAGCCAGGGACAAGGGAGGCTGGCAATCAATTATATTTTGAAGAGAAATTGACTCTCAAACCGGCTCTCTCACAAACTCCGGCTCTGTGCGCAAGCAGACCGCTGTACACGCTCTTTGCCTCGCTCAATATCTCTCTCTCTCTCCCTTGCTCTCCATGGCTCAACCTCACTCCACCTCTCCACCCTGTTTGCCTCAAGCCCCCAGGAAGTGCGCCGGACTCAGATGAAAATATTCGTGGTGGCCAAACGGCGGTACTACACTTCCGTTTGGTTACCAGGCCCGGAAACACTTTTTCCCATTGACTTACATGGGGAAAGAGTGGTTTGTAAATCGTTGGATAATTTTTTTTTGCAAAATCCACCGCGGGGCATAAACAGAAGGGCAACCATGGCAACCATGCTCGGTGGTCTTCTTCTCTGCTTTTGGTGTATTTTGTGGCGCCACTTACATGCCCGGCATATGTACTAGAGCGTCTCCAGTGCTATCGAGCGGTCTCGGGTGAACAGAAGACTTTTGATATCGTATTCGGTTCATTTGCGTTTGCGTTTGCATGTAAATGGGGTCTAATTGCTTTTACTTCAAGCCTTGGTATAAGTGCAGAAATAAATAAATGTATACATACAGCACATTCTGTACAATTTGTAAATACATTCTCTGCGTTACCGCCTGTTTCACAGTGTGAGTGTGGATTAGCTACAAGGCTACATACAGCAGTGTGCTTGTGTGTGATCATGCAATGACTGTCCTCCTCTGACCCCTGGCTGTGCCACTGTCTGGCTGCGCACTCCCTTCTTTCTCCCTCTCCTCCTTGCTCACTCGTTCAAATCCGACATGTCATCCTCCGCGGAGCGCTCGGACACCCTCATGGGAACTGCATGACCCAGATCTGTCTTAGTTGTCCACACACACACACACCCACACACACACCCACACACACACACACACACACACACACACACACACACACACACACACACACACACACACACACACACACACACACACACACACACACACACACACACACACACACACACACACACACACACACACACACACACACACACACACACACACACACACACACACACACACACACACACACACACACACACACACACACACACACACACACACACACATTGCACTTGACATTTGGTCAGTGACAAGACATCAGGTGAGGACAGAGGAACCCAGGTGACAAGGAGAAGCAGTGAACCTTTGCTGTGATATTGCCCCTCTGAGCCCTAGAACGAACGAACAGACACTCCCACACACACTCCCACACACACTTATATTTGCCTGTCAAGCGAGCAGGAAGAGTTGTGCTTGTTTCCTTGCTCTGAAAACCAGTGAAGGCCTCGCTATTCAGGGTGGCCTCCAAAGCCCTCATCACAATGCTCAATTCAAAGATGTATAATTCTCCTGCAGGATATCAGCGGCACTCAATACACCCACCGGAAAGTGGAACTGCCAATCAGAAAATCATGAATGACAGGAAGATAAACAAGGAACAACCTTGAAGAGCCACTCATCAAAGGGAAGGATTCATTACATTTACTTTGAAAGGATCATTCAATTTAATTAAAGGTCCCATGTCATGCTTTTCCGGTTATTACCCATCCCCTTGTGTGTTATGAAGGTTGTTATGCATGTAAACGGTCTGCAAAGTCACAAACCCTCAAAGTACACCCTGTAGCGAGTAAAACTCTAACACAGAAACACAGGTTGATTGGAGATTTCTCCCAGCCGTGTAGAGCATGGTGTAGAGTGGTTATGGCTAGAAAGGATCCGTCTTGTGTACACAGCTCGCTGATTGGATGTTTTAGCCGCAATGCACTTCCGAGCAAAAACACTCGGAATAAAGTATTATTTTCTTTTAAAAAAAAAGTTTTTCGGATTTGATATGGCATGAACACCATATCCCTAAATGCATTGCGGCTAAAACATCCAATCAGCAAGCTTAAACCATAGCTGAGGATCTTGGGTAATCAGTTCCGTGGCTGTGTATCGCAATGATGTTACGTCTGTTTCCGGTTATTTTTATTTTGAATTTCAGTTCCTGACGGACGCCAAAAAAGCCAGAGATTATGAATTAAACAAATTAATAAAAACAAGGATACTTGTGTGTTATTGGTGAGTAAATAACAGTGTTATTTAGAAAAGAATAACAAATTAGAAGGAAAAAAATATTAAAAAAATTACAGATTTCTACGAAAAAGAATTAGGGTTTTGAAGAGAAATTAATTTTTTTTTTGAGGATTTGAAAAAAATCTGACTTTAAAATCAGAATTCTGAGAAAAAAGTCAGAATTCTGAGATTAAAGTCCGAATTCTGACTTTTTTCTCCCAAAAAAATTTATGTTTTTTTGTTCTGAGGAAAAAGTCAGAATTCTGAGATTAAAGTCAGAATTCTGACTTTTTTCTCCCAAAAGATTGTTTAGGTTTTTTTGTTCTGAGGAAAAAGTCAGAATTCTGAGATTAAAGTCAGAATTCTGACTTTTTTCTCCCAAAAATTGTTTAGGTTTTTTTGTTCTAAGGAAAAAGTCAGAATTCTGAGATTAAAGTCAGAATTCTGACTTTTTTCTCACACATTTTTTTTATGTTTTTGGGAGAAAAAAGTCAGAACAAAAAAACAAAAAAAAAAAACGTTTTTTTTTCAAATCCTACCAAAAAAAATAATCATGTGGCCCTAATCCTCTTCCGTAGATTTCAGTATTCTGAGGCTCTGTGCCCCATTTCTTTTCCTCACAGACGACAAAAAACTCCGACATTATACGATTTAAAATAAAAACAATAATCGTGGCTTGATATTGAGTAAGAACCATAGACTGTATATATAAATGGACGTAGAGTCCGTGACGTCACCCATAGGATTCTGCAGAGTTGCCGAGAAGCCCTTAGTAGGCGGAGTCGGCCACTAACGGCTCGACATTGACGTCAGAGTTCAACTCCCGCCTGTTCCAGCCTGCTCCAAATAAGGGCAAAGCTGGACCGAGCTGGAAGTTCCAGAGCTAGCTGAAGCTACCAAGCTAAGCTAACATGCTCCCCATCTGCACACTGCCGTCGCATTTTACGTTTCTAAGGTAAGCGGACAAGAAACTATTCAGCAAAACTATAAATAATAATCTAAGTTATTGAGTTTTTCGCATAATACTTCAGAATCTTAAAACCCCTTAACGTTTGTATGCAATTATGCTAAATTCAACACTGGAATCAAGCAAATATTAATATGTTTGCATGACATTAGTTATTTATATTTTGATATCACTTAATTACACGTTTAATACATTTAAGTCAAGCTAAGGTACATATGATGGTAGCTAGTTAGTGCTCTTACCTGTGAGGCCTCCTCCAAACAGCATAATAACCAGACTGTATCATTAAAACTAAGTACCAGTTCTAGATCCTTGACTTTAGACAAACAATTCAAAAGACAAAATGTTTTAAAGACCCATCTTTATTTGAATGTGCCTCTTAACCTGATATATTAGTTATACAGTAATAGTATTGACAATCTAAAAAAACTGAGCAACTCAACAGTCAACTTTATGTTTCTTATTGTCCAAAGCATTTATTACTTTCATTTTCCCCCTCTCATATTCAGTGTGGACGGATTGAGACAGCGTGGTGTCCAGAGAGCTGCAGAGACTTCAGGGAGAAACCTCCGTGTGATGGACGTCCTGTCTGTTGGTTTGGAGAGGACTGAGGGTCTTTCCTCTGTGAGGAGGACCAGGCCTGATGGAGGAGCCCATGCTGGGCATAGCTGATACCAACTGCACAGGCCTAGTCTGTCACTTTATTTGACTAAATGTGTTTACTTATACATTTAATAGGTTTACACCTTCTGTCCATATGTGCTTTTTATTTAAAACATGTTTGATTCAGTTTTGGTTCACATTTCAATAAATTGTATTTGTATTTGCACTCCTTTTGTCCATTATTCTTACTGAAAATGTTAGATTACACATTCACATCTGACTGAAGATTGGCCCCATTTATTTGTGACATTGCAAACTCTGCGGTACAAGTGATGTGAAGCTCATAAAGCGAGGCAAATAGAAATAATCAGCTGATGGAGTGTAGATGTGGAAATAGATGCATCCCATCAGCTGACTGTTTTCACAAAAAAGTAGTTTCTTAGTGAATGTCCTGTACTGGTCTTAAAATCTCATAACATCAGCTTTTAATGTTCCTCTTGGATGTTCTTCTTGACCCTCAGAGAAGGAGAAAATGTCGTGTCTTTCAGGCATGTCCTTTCCTAACAAAAATGACAGGAAACATAAAACATATTATTGCAGAACAAGTGTGAACAATTTATGAAAGTGGTGTGTTTGTGTGTTTAGGGGCTGTAGATATAATTATTTTGTAATTGTAATGATTTTTTTCTTTTTCAACAGTGAGCTACAAAGACGATCAGATTATGAATGAACAGTATGAAGCTCATCAACATTGAAATATATGTTATTATCAAAATAATATTTAACTGTTATCAAAACGTAGTGCAACTGTAGAAGCTTGCTCTGTTTACCACGTTTTTTTCAGACAATATTGAGAGATAAATTGTAGCAGTTCTCACTATGTGTTAAATATCTTTGCCTTCAATACATTAAATTAGAAAGCTGACAAAACCATATTTCTTTAGCCTTTATTTATACAGGTGTAGATCTCATTGAGACACAAGGTCTCATTTTCACACAATCATATTGCTTGTTAACATCTAAATGTAACCTTTTGCATGGAAAAAACCCTCAACTTAACTGATGTAAAGGTGATCTAGTATTTAGTATTGTTTAATGGAATACATATCAGTGTATTCAAGTCAATACTTCATTTATTTAAACCAATATCTTTCTTGATTCTTTGTACAGTATGAAAAATAGAGTCTTTGTACCTGTGCTGAAGTTCACTGCTGTGAGGAGTCAAGTTCTGTCTCTCACTCTCTGGTCCAGCCTCTCTGCATCACCTGGACACCTTAAACAAACAGATATATATATATAAAGTACCATGTGTACAAACAATATAACTGATTCTCTTCTGTTGAACATGTTGGATTGTGTATTGTCCGAGTCAGGGTCCTTTTTATTTTACTGTAACTTTGGAAGTTGTGTTACCAATGCTTACTGTTTATTTGATACCCATTTGTATTGCAATTAATAAAAACAACAAGATTTGGGTTCGTTCTTCAGATGACTGTGACGTTAACGTGTAAGCTCAATAATGAACTCCAGCTCAACCAACCATATTGTAATATCTAACCTAATCATCTTGAAATATGACATTATTATTTGTAATATAATAATAATAATAATAATAATAATAATAATACATGGGACTTTTATAGCGCTTTTCATGAAACTCAAAGACGCTTTGACAGAGAATTAAGAGGAGAAAAAAAGACAAGAGAAAACAAAAAAACAAAATATAAATAAAATAGATAACAAAGAAATACAAAAAGAGATAAACAGAACAGAAAATAGGGGGGGGTGGTCAGAGATTGAATGCAGTGTTGAACAGGTGGGTTTTGAGTGATGTTTTGAATGCTGTGAGGGAGGATCTATCTATCGATGGATTGGGGTAGTGAGTTCCAGAGGGTGGGTGCAGCAACGGAGAAGGCTCTGTCGCCCCAGAACTTGAGGTTGGTCCGGGTGGGGAGGGACAGGAGGTTGGCAGTAGCAGAGCGGGGGGAGCGAGTGGGAGTGTGTCTGTGGAGGAGGTCAGTCAGGTAGGATGGGGCCAGGTTATGGAGGGCTTTGTATGTCATCAGGAGGATCTTGTACTGAATTCTCTGGGGGATGGGGAGCCAGTGGAGCTTGATGAGGATGGGTGTAATGTGTTCACGGATTCGGGTGTGGGTGAGTAGACGGGCGGCGGAGTTCTGGATGTATTGAAGTTTTTTGAGGATTTTTGCAGGTGAACTGTAGAGGAGGCTGTTGCAATAGTCCAGACAGGAGGTGATGAAGGCGTGGATGAGGGTTTCGGCAGCAGTGGGAGAGAGGGATGGACGTAGACGGGCGATATTTTTGAGGTGGAAGAAGGCTGTCTTTGTGATCTGTTTGATGTATTTGTTGTAGGAGAGGGTTTGGTCAAATATGATGCCTAGGTTCCGGATGTGAGGGGAGGTTTGAACTGGGAAGCCGTCTATGTTGAGGGTGAAGTTATGGATAGGTGTGGTGAGCTTGTTTTGTCCAATGATTATTATTTCAGATTTATCGCAGTTGAGTTTCAGGTAGTTAAGTTGGAGCCAGGATTTTATTTCAGTGATGCAGTTTGTCAGAATGGAGTGGGTAGCAGTGGAGATGGACTTGGTGGAGATGAGAAGCTGGATGTCGTCGGCAAAGCAGTGGAATTGAAGTCCATGACGGCGGATTATGTGACCAAGGGGAAGCAGGTAAAGGATGAAGAGGAGGGGGCCGAGAACTGAACCTTGAGGGACACCTTGGGGGAGAGGAGTGGTGGGGGATTTGCAGTTATTGATGTAGATGAACTGGTTTCTGTCAGAGAGGTATGAAGTGAACCAAGAGAGGGCAGTGCCGGTGATGTTGAAGGTGGTTTCAAGACGGGTGAGGAGGATGGAGTGATTGATGGTGTTGAAGGCAGCGCTGAGGTCAAGGAGGATGAGGATGTTGAGGTTACCAGCATCGGAGGAGAGGAGAAGGTCATTTGTAATTTTGAGTGCGGTTTCGGTACTGTGGTTTGAGCGGAATCCGGATTGAAAAGTTTCATAGAGGTTATTAGCAGAAAGATGATGCTTAAGTTGTGACGCTAGACAGAACTTTTGACAGAAAGGGTAGGTTCGAGATTGGTCTGAAGTTATTAGGGTTGTCACGGTATATACACACATCTTATTGTGAGGTTGATTTCACATACACTACTTCGACGTTAGCTTGTCTACATACTTGAGCATAGCCAATTTAAATTAACCTTAGCGATGCATACAGTTCCTACCTACATAATAAAATATATCTCTAAGTTGAAAGGATAACCTTATTTTATAACCTCAAACAGAAGCCGTTTGTTCTACACAATTATCCCACTTAACGCTTAACACTTGTCTATTTCGTTTTAACCTTTATATATACAGTCTATGGTTTTAACGTGGAGACTATGATTAGCATCGTTAGCACCGATGTAGCTACCACTCAAGGCAAGGCAAGGCAAGGCAAGTTTATTTATATAGCACCTTTCAGCACCAGGCAATTCAAGGTGCTTTACAAAAATGAAAGACATTCAGACAAAGGCATTTAAAAACAGTAAAAGATAATAAAAGAAACATTAAAAGAAAAACAAAAAATGAAACACATTAAGAAAATGGCATTTAAAATCAGTCATTAAAAAGAAAAGCCAATAAAATAAACATTAAAAGATAAAAGTTACATTGCAGTCTAAGATATGAATAGTTCAATTATTTCGGTTCTTGATTTTTAATTTATTCACAGAACCTCCCTTTGGAAATCCGAACATTTCCGTCCCGATTGTTAATTTAGACTGATTGTTTTCACCATGTTATGCTCGCATTACATCCACAATCGGACCCTCAGGAGGGTGTACTAGCCCCCTACTCTGCTTTGTGTTCCATAACAAAGTCTTTAAGTGTTACCTGAACACCCCATGTTACCAAAACACTATTTTTTACCTGTCGGTGCTGTGATACTTGTTCCTCAGTACAACTCACCTAAAAACTGATCGTAAACCCTGGCTACGATGGATATCCCAAATATCCTACTTTCGAGCAGTCCCTCTCATAAATGTCATGAGAAATTAATTACGTTTAACTTTAAAACATTAAAAGAAAAAATACATGGATAAAAGTTACAGTATAGTTCAATTAAAAGCAGCGACAAAAAGAAAAGTCTTCAGCCTGGATTTAAAAGTAGTCAGAGTTGCAGCGGACCTGCAGGTTTCTGGGAGTTGGTTCCAGATATTTGGAGCATAATAACTGAACGCTGCCTTTCCATGTTTAGTTCTGACTCTGGGGACAGAAAGCTGACCAGTCCCTGAAGACCTGAGAGATCTGGATGGTTCATAATTTAGCAGGAGATCAGAAATGTATTTTGGGCCTAAACCATTCAGTGCTTTATAAACCAGCAGCAGTATTTTGAAATCTATTCTTTGACACACAGGAAGCCAGTGTAAAGACTTCAGAACAGGAGTGATGTGATCCACTTTCTTAGTGTTAGTGAGGACTCGAGCAGCGGCGTTCTGAATCAGCTGCAGCTTCCTAATAGAACCTGAACCTCAGCGCTCACTTTTATACGTTCTGACTTTGCTCCAAAAACCATTACCTCAGTTTTATTTTTGTTTAATTGGAGAAAGTTCTGACACATCCAGTCATTGATTTGTTCAATGCACTTACTCAGTGTTTGAATTGGAGCATGTCTCCTGGTGAAATTGTTACATAGATTTGTGTGTCATCTGCATAGTTCAGTCAGACAACTCACGTGTTCCTTTAACATGTTTATTAGAAGCAGCATATAGTTGAGTTTGGCGACTAGGCTCGGGCATCATCAGTCCATAGATATACATAGCACGATGAGTGATGATTAAATAACTAACCCCCGAGCCTACAGGTGGAAGCTGGGGTGGTGGTGGGGCAGGCAAGCAGCAGCGACGTAGCTGCAGCAATAGCAGCAGCAAGCAATGCATGGAGAGAGATCTGGCAGGTTAAATAGAGCGGCATATTAAGGAGACTCTGTTTGGTTGGTTGTAGAGCGGCAAGGGGGCGTTATGTATGAATGCAGCATAAGTGCTCGAGTTGACTGCCTGAACTAGCTCGCAGGCTTCGCCCCATTTCAGTCAGACAACTCACGTGTTCCTTTAACATGTTTATTAGAAGCAGCATATAGTTGAGTTTGGCGACTAGGCTCGGGCATCATCACTCCATAGATATACATAGCATGATGAGTGATGATTAAATAACTAACCCCCAAAACTGCGTGGAGATTAGATACTATCCCCCAAAACTGCGTAGCCCGAGCCTGACGCTGGTGATGTGAGACTGATAAGTAGAGGGCCTGGCGAGCTGCCATGTGGCCATTCCCCCTAAGCACAGCGGCTTTAAGGGGAATATACTACTAAGTGAGACTGCTATGTGTAGGCCTGAGGAATAGCCCAGAGCCGATTCTTCCCTGAGCACAGCGGCTTTGAGAGGAATATACTACCTATATATGCTACCTAATGAAACTGCTATGTGAAGGCCCGGGAACAGCCCGAAAATCCATCCCCCTTAAGCACCACGGCTTTGAGGGGAATATACTACCTAGTGACTGCTATGTTAAGGCCCGGGCATAGCCCAAAAAGCCATCCCTATTAAGCACCGCGGCTTTAAGGGGAATATACTAGTAACTGCTATGTAAAGGCCCGGGAACAGCCCGAAAAGCCATCCCCCTTAAGCACCGCGGCTTTAAGGGGAATATACTACCTAATGAAACTGCTATGTGAAGGCCCGGGAACAGCCCGAAAAGCCATCCCCCTTAAGCACCGCGGCTTTGAGGGGAATATACTACCTAGTGACTGCTATGTGAAGGCCCGGGAAAAGCCCGAAAAGCCATCCCCCTTAAGCACCACGGCTTTGAGGGGAATATACTACCTAGCGAGACTGCTATGTGTAGGCCTGGAAGTGACCAGTGCCGACCCCCCCCCCCCCCCCAGCACCGCGGCTTTGAGGGGAATATACTACCTATCAAGACTGCCGTGTCTAGGTCTTTGAGGCAGCGACAATGAGCTTTCCCCCCCCAAGCATGCAGCTATGAGGGGAATATACTATAATGAAATAACTATAATCTAACCCAGCAACCACCTGGTATGCAATAACAGGATTCTACAGATATACATCTTTGAACGTTACTCATCATCGAGTAGTGCAAGAGCTCATGGTTGTTTGTGCTGCAAGGATCTCATTCATGTGAGACATGATATAGCGCTGGTGGGCAGAAGATGACCGACGGCCCAGGATACTCAGGGTTGAGGTAGGCAGATATCGAGCTGCGGTTGTGGCTGTGCAGATTCTTAAACAGTGGGAATAGCGATCTGGGGGCAGGTCGCAGCTTAGGCAGAGATCACGCAGCTTGGAGGAGAACCCTCGTCGTTGGGTTTGCAGCCATCGAATACACATGGTGCCAACGCAAGTGTCAGAGGGCAATGATGCGAGAAGTTCAGCATGGAAGATAAAGGACAAAGAAAACAGTGTTAGTTTTAGCAATGATTATTTGGGGTTCCTTGACTCCCCAATCAGAAATGTCAGACATTGAATGTTTCAAAAAAGTGTGTATATTTGATCTCCAAAGTTAATTCAGTATGGGAGAGATTATGCTGAGGATTAAAAGGTGAGAGGTCTGTGTATATTCGCCACCTGAGAAACTAATAGAAAGCTGTAACAACTTCATCTGACGTTTATCAATATATAGTGAAACCCCTTTGCCTGAATTTATACATTAACCTTTGCACGGGTGCAAAGTTAATAGGCAGTCTTTATTATTGCGTGGCCTTCTAAAGGCCCTTGAGGAGCAAATTAATGAACTCTAGCGTGGCTTAATACTTAGCACTTGAAGATTGCAGGATTCGAACGAAAATACAATTAATGCATGAACAACTATTATATCTATTGCATAAGTACACAGAGGAGGTTGGGACAGAAGAAGATAAAGTACCAAGCTGAATTGTATGCTTTGAATCATGCTCTTGGTTGGAGGCATAATATGGGAAATCCTTGAGGGCTTGACGTGTAGATCCAGAGTCATTTGGTTGAATGAGGGCATGGCAAGCTGGTGGGGCAAACCACTCATTGTGAAATCCCCCGAACCAGCAGAAGGCGCATCATCTGTAAGTAACTAGAGAGGATCTGAGGACACCGCAAGGTCATTATAAAAGAATGAACATAACCTTCTACTCATCGCAGAGGGGCTAAGACCAAAGATCTGAGCAATAGCCATCTCTAAGATTGCATTCATGCTGAATAGTCCGCGTCCTTACACCAGACGCAAGTGTATTACATCGTTTCATTTGCAGAAGGTTGGGTTTGCGTTCACCCAGGCAACCTCAAACAGACTATGAACTGTAAACTAAAGTCATTGTATGGAGATGCTTTTTCAACAATTGGCGGTACATTCAGCGGATAAAATGCAGATCCCAGCAATTCCTACAGTAGCCTGCATCATGGAGCATTGGCAGGTTATTTTCATACTGGTGTTAATCTGGAGAGTGCATCAACAGACTCTGCGGCCAGCGCATAGGATTATAAATCAGACAACGTGCATTAAAAACATTATAACACATAATGAGACGTTATGCAGTGAGGAGGTTTCACCGATGACAGGTGGCTCTGATGAGATTGTACCACTGCCTTTTCTCTGTACACAGGGGACCAGTGAGGTAAGCAGTCACCAGAAAGAATACATGACCCTATAGGTTACTGTATGTTCACAGCATAGATAGCAAAACAAGCGATGACGCGCAAATAGTTGTTTCCCATGTTTTGATGCGGACTACGTCACACCAGCAATGAACCTCTCCAGAGTTTACTAGCGAGCGACCCGAGACCACCTCTTTTAGGCGGAGCAGAGGTATCGGACTGCTTCCACACCAATCCAACGAACCGCATCAAGGGGTTAACGCTACATGGACCGATTCAATAGTACTAACCAAGCCGGTGTGAACGTGACCTACAAGACTATGGTGCCTTAAGGTCATCACGTCATTGGAGGCAGTCGCAATTTCTACAGGCTCGCACTACCTGTTAGCATCTGGCATCTGTTAGCATCTAGCTCTCCTGCTTACAAACTTTTAGCCATCCCTGCTTATACAAGTAGTAGTTTTAGTTGTCTGCGATCTGCCGAGGCCTACTCCCACCTGTCGAGTACGGCTGTACTGAGGTGTTTTACCTCCGGAGACGTCGCGAAGAGACGGAGCGGCTCCACCTGTTGCTGCATGCGATCTGCGATTTAGGGAGGCCTGCTCGTCGCGAAGAGACGGAACGGCTCCACCTGTTGCTGCCTGCGATCTGCGATCTACGGAGGCCTGCTCCCACCTGTAGAATACGGCTGTACTGGAGAGGTTTTTACCCCGGAGTCGTCGCGGAGAGACGGAGTGGATCCACGCTTCGGGCTTGGCCTGCTTCCACCGGGCGTGTGCTGCTGTACGGAGGAGGATTTTACCACCGCTGGGGCCTGCTTTCCACCTGTCCTGGTTCTGCTGTTGCAGAGGCCTGCTTTCACCCCGGGGATACCACAGAGGGACCGGAGCGCTTCCACGCTGCTGTTTTCGCCTGTCCTTTGCTGCTGTGCTGATTTTGCTCCAGGAACATCGCGGATACTGTGTGCTGGTCTGGGGAAATGGCCCATATCGGGATTCTGCTGTGCCTGTTAACTGTTTTGGACTATGAGGAGATCTCTAGTCATTCTGAGAAGTCTACTGGATTCAGGTCTGTTCTGCCACCCGCAGTGGGCATCCCCTGCAAAGGTTCGGATGTGTTGCTCAAACAATTACCGGTTGCCTTGTCACAGACATTCTGCTCGACAAAATATGTTTGTCTTTTTGTTTTCTGAAAGAGGTAGGCCTAGCTGTTGAAAAGTTTTATCTGGGAAAGTTAACAACTAGGAAATGGTTAAAAGATGGACACCAAGGGGTGCTTGCAGGTGTTACAGAGAATCCAGCATAATGCTTCTGATGAGGTGTCAAAGAACGTGGGCTACTATGGCAACCAAATGCACATTTGATTGTAAAACCTTAAAATATATATGCCACAGAAGGCATATGGGATGTCTGCTTTCCCTGCCATGTCATCTACAAAGCAAAGAAACGGGAAAAATCTTTAGTACTTAATAATACTCTTCACAGAATAATCGTGAGGAACTAACGGCTCAATAAAGAAACGTTGCTAGAATAATTCCTCCTAGCACTAGGCTAGGGGCCTGTCGTGTTTTTAAACGTTTAAATAGCAGCACGTGTAATACTCCTGGCTCCTTCAGTGCAAACTTCAGTCTTGAGTGCAGGTTTCAACAGACATGGGTCCCTGGGAGCCAGCATAACCTGCTAAGAAACCTTGATTTAAGCCTGTGATAAGGTCATTTGACGAACATCTGTGATTAGAAAGAGCTTGGAAACAATTTGCAGCATGAAGCACACCCAGCGAGGGGCAGATATTACAGGTAGAGCTTAATTCCTGTAAGGAAAAACTCTTCTTTGGTAGGTGATTAAATGTACATGGCCGCTTGGCAGAGAATGATTCATGGTATTCATAGAAAAGACACTGTAGGAGATTGAAGTCTAAAATGATGGTCAACAATGTATCGAGCTTCCCTTCATATTCACGTGATGGAAATTATTAATTTGTTTTTAATTTCATTGATTTATAGTAGGCCTAGTATAAATACACATACAACTTCTGTATAATTGCCTCAAATATGACTTACTGCAGGCCAAATATTTCCATAATAAACATTGCTTATGCAGAATAGTATTATATATACCTGCCAAGATGCAATTCCTAAGGAACTGCTGCTGCAGGGGGCAGGAAGCTAGAACTCGTGGCTGGATCTGGGACTCCAATTCCCAGAATCCTCGGGAGTGTGACGTCAGTGGCACAACGTGGTTGAACGCGGAAGTAGAAACATTTGTTTACATTGCAGGTAGAGGAAATCGAGTTTGTTCACGGGAATATATCGTGCAATTAAAGGCTTCAAGCGCTGATTTTACTTCGAGATGGTAGGACAGGATGGCAGGTACTTTGGGAATGCCGGAGTCAGCTTGCTCCTGCCTTTTTTGGTGTTTAAATACCCACCGACCGAGAGACAGTGCGACTCTTAGCTGACACACAAGAGAGGGGTTGTTACCGGAGCTGGCGTAGAACTCGGGACTTCCTCTGGCCCAAAGGATATTAAAAGCTACTCCAGATGAGGACGGAAGGGACACCTGAATGCGTGTCGTGCGGGACCTGTGGCTCGTTCCAGCGGCGTCTGAACCATGCTCTGAGCTAGCCTGTGTTTCGGGAATGAGGCATTTCTTACGGCTTCTTGCGTATGACGATTTGGTTCCAGAGTCGGAGATTGCAATAGACATTTGCAAGGACAGCACCGGCAGCAGCAACATGAAACACAGCAGCACGAACATGAACGCAGCAATAGCAAATGAACGCAGCAATAGCAAGTGAACGCAGGCAAGCAGCAGCGACGTAGCTGCAGCAATAGCAGCAGCAAGCAATGCATGGAGAGAGATCTGGCAGGTTAAATAGAGCGGCATATTAAGGAGACTCTGTTTGGTTGGTTGTAGAGCGGCAAGGGGGCGTTATGTATGAATGCAGCATAAGTGCTCGAGTTGACTTCCTGAACTAGCTCGCAGGCTTCGCCCCATCTATGGTAACTTATTTTGTTGTTTTTCATTATCTGAGCCAGTGGTAGCATGTAGATGTTAAAGAAAAGAGGCCCCAAGATGGAGCCTTGAGGAACCCCACATGTCATATTTGTCAACTCAGATGTGTATGTACCTATAGAAACAAAGTTGTTTCTGTCCTTTAGGTAGGATTCATACCAATTTAGAACTGTTTCCGAAAGTCCCACCCAGTTTTCCAGTCGGTCTTGTAATATGCTGTGGTCAACAGTGTCAAACGCAGCACTGAGATCTAATAATACTAACACTGAAGTTTTGCCACTGTCTGTGTTTAAGTGGATGTCATTAAAGACCTTTACAAGAGCAGTCTCAGTGCTGTGGTTTGGACGAAAGCCTGACTGGAACACATCGAAATAGTTATTTAAATACAAGAAATTACTCACCTGTTGAAAAACAACTTTTTCAATGATTTTACCTAGAAATGGGAGGTTTGATATGGGCCTGTAATTGTTCATTACTGAAGCATTTAGATTATTCTTTTTTAAGAGTGGTTTAATGACTGCAGTTTTCAGGGCCTGTGGAAAAATACCGGAGTGAAGAGATTTGTTTACTATATGAAGTAAATCTGAGGCCATGCAAGGCAAAACATCTTTGAAAAATCCTGTTGGAATAATATCAAGGAAGCAGGAGGAGGATTTCAGAAGTTGTATAATGTCCTCTAGGTTTTTATCATTAATCTGATGGAATTGTGTCATGGTGCTTGAATTGTTATTAGGTGGACACAGAGACAACACATTTGCTGTTCCTGATGCAGAGGCACTGACTGCTTGTCTGATTTTCTGAATTTTGTCAGTGAAAAAGGAGGCAAAATCATTGCACGCCCTGGTGGATAGAAATTCAGAGGCTACTGACACTGGGGGGCTTGTTAGTCTATCCACGGTAGCAAACAAGGCACGTGCGTTGTTTTTGTTTTTGGTAATGATGTCAGAGAAGAACGATTGTCGTGCGTTTTTCAATTCCTAATTATAAAGGCCAAGTCTCTTTTTATAGATTTCAAAGTGAACCTGGAGATTTGTTTTTCACCACCTGCGTTCAGCTTTTCGACATTCTCTTTTTTCTGTTTTCACGGTCATGGCCTTTCTCCATGGAGATATTTTCTTGCCAGTCACTTCCTTTACCTTAGTTGGAGCAATGGCATCTATAACATTTTTAATTTTTGAATTAAAATGATCTACTAGCTCATTTACTGAGCAGGGGCAAGTGTGGAAGAAACATTTTGAGTAAACATTTCCCTAGTATTTTCAGTTAAATATCGCTTTGTGGTTATCTCTTTTTGAACATTTTTGTGAACAGAAATTTTTTATCTCTCTGTTTTTTTTCCATGTCCCTTTAAGGGCTCGGTACAGATATGATATTTATTTCGCATTTTTATCGTAGATCGGTTGATTGCAAGGGGACCTTTTGATGGTTGTTTTTGAAAGTTTAAGCATAAAAACAAAACTGTATGAGGAGACATCACTTATTAGACCTAGCCGACAGTATGCAGCCAATTTTGCATTCATGTGCTTCAGTTTGTTTCAGTTTTTAGAATGAACAAAGCAAAGGAACTTATTTAAAACGTATGGAAGTCTCTTTTGTTCCCTTTATTTAATTGATATCAGGTTGTACTCTGGGATAGTATGAGGTGAATTGTGTTAATTGTGTACAAATGATATTCATTCAGCCAGAGAGTGTAATTAAGGGAAAAGGACAGCATTTTTGATAGGAAGGGTATCATTTTGCACCATTTTCCCTCCTCCACTGCCCCTATGAAGAGGACAATTAATCTCGAAAAAACCATCAGATCATCGTCTTCATTGCTGACCAGTTTACTGTGCAGGTGGGCTTGAAAACTCATCTTAAAGAGGACATACTGTATCATGCTCATTTCAGGTTCACATTTGTATAGTGTGTTTCTGCTCGGAAATGTTTAAATGCTTCATTTTCTCATTCTGCTTGTGCAGCAGCAGCACCTCTTTTTCACCCTCTGTCTGAAACCAGATCTCAGTCTGCTCTGATTGGTTAGATGGTCGGATCTGGGGTGATTGGTCAACCACTTAGAGTCCCCCCCCCCCTTAGCATTTCACGTACAATGTATTCGAGCTCTAGCCAATAGTGTTGAGTGTTAAAAATTAGTGATGTTACTCAAGTTAACCAAGCAGTCCAATTGAGGCGTTTCATTAACCCTATTGTGGTTTTTGGGGTTTTCCCTCTCCTGTTGTGTTATATGGGTTTTTGTGCATGTGAATGTTCTCCAAAGGCTAAAATCCCAAAGTTCCTTCCAGAGGGAGATTCTCTCCCACACACTCCCCCCGCACTGAAAGGCCTCCAATGGACTCCTTTGTTTACTTCGGTAACATGGTGACGACACATCACTATGTATCACTCGTGCTATTGGCTAGCGCTCCAAAAATATGCTAAGGGAGGGGGGGGGGGTGGCGTCTGTAAGCGGTTGACAAATCACAACAGAGCTGACCAATCAGTGCAGACCGGGCTCTTGTTTCAGACAGAAGGTGAAAAGAGGTTCTGAGTATGAGATAAATACCTTTTTGAATATTAAAGCACGTAAAGGTGTCACAGATGAGGCACAAAATACTAATATTAACCTGAAAATGAGCATAATAAGGTCCCTTTGTTTTTTATCCCAGTTTATGAAACCATTTATAAAGAACTTGGTTGTGTGTATTCATTGTAGCCAAGAACTGAGCAGCAACCGCCAGAATATGAAAACAATTGTTTTTGTATTAACAGTATTTTAATACATTGTTTCTCTTACATGTAGGTCCTCCTTGTTGCATCCATTGAAAAATCATAACTGACAGAAATAATGATAATGGAAATAATAACACACACAAAAAATGACCCAATTTGTTATAAACCCCAATTACCATAGTCTAGCATTTTTTGCTTCCAGTGTGCATTTACACACAGCACTTAGCTTTCCTTTTCATGGCAGCCACGTGATTGTGCATATTAAACCCTGATTGTATATGAATATTTGATGAAATATATGATCAAACTAAATGTAAATGTTGATCCATATCCATATCCATGCCAACTTGGAGGAGCAGGGGCTTGTGATGAAATGGTGGGCATCTGATCAATTATTTCTGATCTGTCGATACCCTATCTTCACTCACTCACTCACACACACACACACACACACACACACACACACACACACACACACACACACACACACACACACACACACACACACACACACACACACACACACACACACACACACACACACACACACACACACACACACACACACACACACACACACACACACACACACACACACACACACACACACACACACACACACACACACACACACACACACACACACACACACACACACACACACACACACACACACACTCCCTCACTTGGTCTCACAACAATGAATTAGTATTACCTTTTGCTAGCAAAATCCATTCTGAGCTTCATTCATAGCTGTGACAATCTACTCTCTGAGGTGTACACTCCTTTATCTGCTGGGACCTCTGTGCTTGTGTGTGTGTGTGTGTGTGCGTGTATGTGTGTGTCTATAATAAGCCTCGCTCTCTGTCTCCCTCCCTCCCGCCTTCCAGTTCCACTTTCTGAGCGATGCGGGTGGAGGAGGAAGTGACCTATATAGGCAGCATCTCTCTCTCTAGTCTGCTCCAGCTTCCTGCATTTCAACGATGTGTGTGTGTGAGAGGGAGAGAAAGAGTGAAGGGGAAGGCGCATTTGAATAATTCAGCGGATGCCTCAACACGACCGCCTTCAATAAAACCATCCCCCTTAATGAGTCTTAATGACAGCCACGGCGTGGAGACAATCAAAGGGTGCGTGTGTGTGCATGTGTGTGCAGTCAGTGCGTGGGTGGTAGGAAGAGGGAGCATGTGCTGATGGTGCCTGCTTGAGTAATGGCATGCATGCATCGCAGTGAGCCTACCTGCTCTCCTGTGCGTGTTTGTGCAGGTACACAGCCGAGCGCTGCTTTTGCCCCAGGCTCTGTCAAGGTTGCCCTGGGTAATACTACCTGAGACTTTGAAAGGAACATGAAAGCTGACTTCTCAGCAGGGGAGGTGAGAGGAGAAGCTTGCTAGGGTGGAGCAGCTGAGGAGAGGAGCATCCTCCCATCAGCTCGTAGGGATGGTTCAAGGGTTTGAACTCCAAAATGACTTAATTCTTTCTCCTCCTCGTAGTGTTTACAGAATCCCCTTTTTTCAACCTTGACCGCTTAATCATGCTGACAACAGAGTAGTATCTTCTTTTATCGTTGTCTTTTAGTTTTAGAATGACTAACTGATACAAGACATTGCTTCCTGAAGTATTTTAATGAATGTTTTAGATGTGACAAATGGTAAGTGAAGATATTAGTCAGACTAAAGCAGCTCTTATGACAAAAAAAAGATTACTAATGTGTTATGTTTCAGGTTATAACGTCTGGGCAAGCACCTCTTTTCACCCTCTGTCTGAAACCAGAGCCCAGTCAGCTCTGATTGGTTAGCTGGCCTGCTCTCTATTGGCAATCGCATAGAGATGTCCCGCCCCTTAGCCTGTCAAGTACATTGTGTTTGAGTGTTAACCAATAGAAATGTGAGTGTTACATAATGATGTCACTGTGTTACTGAGGTAAACAAAGGAGTCCAATGGAGGCGTAAAAATAGGGCCCCTTTAAATTTGCCTTGACAGTAGGTTGAAACCATATTGATTGTCTGCAGTGGTCTCATGGTGTAGTACAAGGCTTTTAAAGGAATGGTCCACTCATTAGATAATTAATCAAAACTTCAGTATTTAGTGAAACGTTATGTTTAAACCATACCCTGAAGAAATCAGCGATATTCCCCGGTAAATAATGATTTTATAGCTCTTTTTTATCAAGACCTGTATATTCCGTCTGGCCGCCGCCATGTTTGCCATTTTCAGTAGTCACGTGATGGTCGTGACGTCATCCATGCGTTCACTTTGTCAACACACGGAAACATGGCGGGGTATTTCAGTTCGGACTCGTCAGCAGAGGAACAAGTTTTGACCAATGTGAAGAGATTGGATGGGGGAATTCAGCCATACATATCAGTATGACAATACGACACCCTCTGTCCTTAGACCCTCACATCGTACAAGGAAAAACTTCCGAAGAAAACCCCCAGTTTAAAGGGAACATGGGAGAAACCTCAGGGAGAGCAACAGAGGAGGGATCCCTCTCCCAGGACGGACAGACGTGCAATAGATGCCGTGTGTAAATTGAAAAGATAATACATTTGCAACATAGGTAGTCCAAATGTTTGGAAATGCATGTGTGTATAATGGGAAGATGATATAAGATACTATATGTATGCATGTAGTACCACCCTTGCTAGCGATTCCCTCTCTAGTTTAGCATACACACTAGCCGGTACTACGCTATATGGAAAGGCCACCAAAAACTGTCCTGGCCTGGACGTTAAAACGGGGCTAGCCGCTGCAATGGAAATGCGCTATAACATACCTTATTCTTACTCCGAGCACTACTTCTGCTCCTCCGTCGCTTCACACTTGCAGAGGGCGATTTCTCTACTGGCCGAACTGGTGTCCTGGTCGGTGATGACACCAGAAAGACCGATGGTACTGCATCTCCATTGAGTAATGGTTGTTCTTTAAATCCCATGTTATGTTTTATCATACTCTCAGAGTAGTCGTCCGGAAATTTGAAATGTTCGCTGCATACATGAGCCTGTGAATCTTTCGGTTCGGGCCCGGCCACATATCGCTAGCCACTGCCTCCGAATGTACTTCTTACGCTTACCTTTTGGCAACAGATGGAACTAAGCATTCCGTGGCAGAATTGTGGCAATATTTCGCGATACAGTGAGGCATATTTGAAGAGAGAAACTACAGTAAATAACATGGAGATCAACGTGTCTTCGAAAACCAAACGCATGGTTTACGCCACGTCCGGAAAATGGCGGCGCCCACAGTGTTGATGTTATTTCGGTATATAATCCGTTTAAAATCACTGATAATGTCATCGGATTAAAAAAAAAAAGAGAGAGACTGGCAGAGACTGGTCTGTTTTATCGGATGATAATTTTTAAAAAATGAGCATACCATTCCTTTAAGTTACAAACGTGTAAATGTAATCCAATGTCCAAAGTCAAATATTTGACTTTATTTGACAATGAACCCCAACATTTCCTCAGTGATTTAAAAAAAACCATAAATGCAACCTGGTCGTTAGCATAACTGACAGCCCCGAATTGCAAAACAAGACTGCCTGCTGTGCTCCTTTTGTGGGCAGGTCCCATTAACCAATACCACCCAAGAGTTAAGAGTTACTGACTGCAGAGCTGGAAGCCTTGCTGTCAGAAACCAGCAGATTGAAACGTTACAAATGTAGCAGATACAGTCATGTTTTTATATGATTAAGGTCATCAACACAACAAACCTGTACAGTACAATGACAGAGATATATAAAAATCACGTTGGATGCCTAAAATCATTTTTTTAAAGCAAATCTGTCCATGACTTAAATAAGAGGCAGTCATGGGCATATGGCAGCCACGGATGAATAAGCGTAGATCTTATTATAGGTCATTTTATTCCGTCAGGTGCAATGTATGATGTTCCCCAGATAAGACCCTGAGGCAACTGTAGGAGTGTGAGAATTGTAATGATAATGTAATTGAGCTAACAGTCTGCCTATAGCAACAGGTACATATATATTATATATAAGATATATGCTGACTCATACCTAAGGCGTTAACCACTTGCAAATCATGTTAGGACCTGCAAGAAAAATATATACAGAAGAAAAGTGTTAAGTGCCACAAATGTTGCTTAATCATTCAAACTTCTGTTTATAAGGGTTGGTTCGCGTCACGTTGGTCTTGACATTAAATCCTCATTATACTTTGACAACTTTGATTTATGCCTCATATACAGTAGGCCCTGATCCTATGAAAGACTCTTTGCACTGTTTATATTGTTGGTATCATCTGTCAGGTAAACAAGCTAGCTGCCCTTCATTAATAGGAATGCAGGCTTGCTCAGAGCGTGACTCTACCAGTCCCATGTTTGCTGAATAATTGTGGATACTGATGAACAAAACCTGCTCTGTTAAATTAACACAATTTGAATGATTCTATTTTCCTCTGTGATATCTCCCTCCACATTGCAGGCTTTTAGCAAAGTGAACATTCCTTTCAAAGGCCTTCAAGATGAAATATCATCCCAATAATGACCAGTTTAAATTTCAGGATATTTTCTGCTGACCATTCCCCTTTCTTCGAGATAAGTAGAGCAACAGGCTGATATGAAATCAACTTCAATCTCAAACTCATTTCCACCCAAAATATCACTTGTAGCCCTCTGACCCCGTGTTTTTTGTCTCTATCTGTCTGCTGCAGGCGGCGTTGTGTTTCACAAAGACACATATGACCCTGTCAACACCCACCCAGCAGCAGATGTAGGGGCCACGGCTGGCACGCCGGTGTCACTGCCCAAACAGCTGTGCCACCAGAGGTGGGCAGTCTCCCCAGCAATGATGGATGACTCGGACAAGTTTTGCCACCCTCGAAAGCCCACACAACTTCTGGACTCTGGAGTTTCACTACAAGGCTAGTACATATTGTGTAGAGTAATAATAAACATATGTTTTTATCTTAACTAGTTTGTAGCAGGCTTAAATCAAAAACATTTTGTAGCTTTTTAGATGTAGCTTTTTGGGAGAACATTTTAAAATTGCCAGCAGGCTATAGTGTGCATACTTAAAGTTAATCTTGAATGGCAACCAAATGTTTGGTCTTACTGATGGGCACCTAAATGACATGTGCTACAGTATTGTATTAGTGCTTTTAATTTACAACCATCCCTTTAGCAATTGCAGATATGTAGGGAAGAATTTCGGACCCAACTTATATTTTGAGGGTGAAGTATTAAAGCTAATGATAGAGTTGCTCAGGTTGCAAGTATGTTCAAGAAAGTGATCAGCTTGTCAATGAGGGGTCATGTGTTCAAATAATGGAAAGGTTGTTGTGGAGAATTGCTCAAGTCCTGGCAGCACACCAAGCATTTTTACAAACATGGCAAGACAAGCGAAAAGAAATATTGTTTTTTGGCATCACTTTAACATTTTACGGGGGAAATCGGCATTTTGGTATGAGGGCTCACGTCGAAAGTAAGAGAGCGCAGCGCCCCTGTTATCCGATTTTGACAAAACCCTGCTATATTTTGCCTTCCGTCTACATGCACATTTATTGTGCTCACTACTAAGTGTGTAAAATGCTCGATAGGTCTCGTGTGTGTTGCTTGTTTTGTTTTCAATGGATTTATTGATACTAAATATAACAAAGACATTGATGAAGAGACAAAGAAAATGTACTTTCAGCTAAGATGTATTACAGTAGCCTACATAATCCTGGAGTTCATAGTAATGTTAGTGTGAAATATGAATACTGCATTCATGCCTGTCAATTTCAGAACACAGATAGATGTCTTCATTTATGCCTTATGATTAGATTACTTTAAAATAGAACAAGCTAAATGTGATGTTTGGGTTACAGGTCTGAAAGTCTCAACCAATGGGGATTTTGGGACTTGACAGCATAATATAATTATTCAAATAAGGGTAATACTGGAAATTGGAAGAGAAAATGTCGGAGGTTTGCGCTAAAACTGTTCTCTCTGGGGAGAATCATTGTTTCTATGTGAAACATGTCAACAAGATGCAACTTGAGCCAAATGCAGGTCAAATTTACTTTTGTAGAGCTGCAATATAGACATCATTGTTCGCATACATTATATTTCTGCAGTGATAGATGCAGTCACAAAGGAGAAAGATTTGAATAAAATCCAATTCAGTCATCTGCCGTGTCTCCATATGCAAATTGCATTGTCATGTCGGCACGGCAGCAATTAGGCAACGGATGCCGATGGTCGTGTTTCTCACGGCTTATTGCACACACCTTCTGCTCCAACCCCACATCTCCCACAGTCTTATGGGTAGGAGAAGACATGGAGGGGAGGGAAAAAGGAAAATCTCTTCTCCTCCTCTCGTTATCCATGGCTGAATATTTTGTATGCGCAGCTTCTCAAAAGCCTGTTTCCCCTCTTCAGAAGCCTGTAGCAGCTTTACTGCTAAGAAGATAAGGACTTATGCTTCATGGTCCTCTTCAGGAATCAAGCCTGTGATCAGCACTTGGCCATCTGAAGTGGGGATGCAGTTAGCACACTTCTGTGGACAGGGCTTTGTGCTGGTAGCCGTGCAGCCAATTTGTCTACACTGTGTGTCTCAGATAATTCAATCAAATCCCATCCACCTTCTGATACAGAACCAATGTATTTGTTACTTTTTATTAACTACGATTCGAATACCCCCAACATTTTTATTTTACACCAACAAAAGTGAACACAGGCTGTCAAACTGCTTCTGAAAATGTTGCAGTCGAGCCTTCAGGACAACTTTTTCACAAAAATGGCTGACTAATAATGTTTTGCTTAGTTCCTGGATGAGTGTCATCCATCAGATTTACATATCTGATTATTATTACTTGGAAGTAGCATTACATGCTAACACTAGCATTACTTGCTTTGTATTTACTACTACAATCAGTTTTCAGATCTATCAGATATCTTTATTTGGACTTAGTTTTTCGCAATAATGAATTTGAGACACAAGACTAAGATTGGAGTTGAGAAACTTTCGGTCTCCAAACAGGTTGTTTTACAGGTAACCAAATTGTTGTTAGAGGATAGCTGATGGGTTCCAAAACGGCATTCCCGCCAATGCGCCGGCCTCTTTTTGCTCTCCACTCTGACAATTTACCTATTCAACCAAAGCCAGCTCAAATGTGACTAGGACTGTAACAGAAACCAGGACGCTTCAAATATACCAACATCTCGCATATTTGCCAATGGTATTCAATGGCCAATGTGGTTATAGACATTACTGTGTTCATGAAAGTAGAAACGTTTTGGATGGTATTTAGCAAATACTTGCTAAATATTGCTGGACGTAGCAAGCTACGAGGAGAGGATGGGTGGCACAGGATGACACACTGGCTCCGCTCGGGTCCAAGACAAAATGTGTGAGTTTCTTTGAAAGATGCCTATTTATGTAGCCAAACATCTGACTGTTGTTCTTGTTTTCTAATATATCAATTGATACAGTAAGTAAGAATACTAAAGTCAGATACTTTGAGGCATAAAGTTCATATAGTATATTTCAATAACAAAAGAAGCCTGATAAACGTATAATTTGTTCATTTTCGTCCAAACCCAAAAGAAGCCTTTGTCTAAGCAGGTGATGATTGTCAGCTTATGGAATGGTCAGAAACGTTTTCCAACAAATGTACCAAAAAAAAAACAAGTGTCAAAACCAGCTTTGCCCACATGGTATGCCAAATTCTCCACCTGTGCACCTCAAAACCACAGAGAAATATATGAATTGCCTCAAGTGTTTATTCCCCTCCTGATAACAGTGGTTGGCTGTGAGGGAAAGTTTATATTCTGGCAGCTATAATGTTGCTCGTAACTTCCATCATCAACACTGTCAGAAAGTTGTTACCGGGCACCGAATGTGAAATGATTTAGTGCGAGACTTGTATATAGAAAAGCTATTGATCTACTGCACTCTTGGAAGCCCTCCTTAAAAATTCACAGGGCCAATAAACACACATAAACCTCACCTGGCAAAGCTTTTGTGAACACGCAAAGCGGCTAATGGCTAATGATTTAATGAATCTCATAGTTATTTACGACTATGAGCTTCGCTTATTAAAAGCAGGACTTGGAAGTGAAAGGCGGTCGTAAATTAGCTGTCAGAGAGGCAGGCCTTTACACTGAAGTGCATACTGAGCTGTAAACAGCATTGAAATGTATCTCTATGTCAATGAGCGTGTCCCCTACCTGCATGGCAACCTGTGCAGGCCCATGCTTTTAGAGCCGAGTGTAGACCATGTATAGTCCTCCAGTGTGCTACGCTTGAGGTATTAGTAATCTCATCTGTGTTAACTTCAACTGGAAATACATTTCTTCCACGATGATACAATAAATAGAAATATCAGAATTCAGCACAACGCATGGCTCTTCCTATTGCATGAGATGATATCTCTTTTTATACACTGTATTCCCACGCTGTAGAATTCCATTAGGCTGCTAAAATGACTTGTCCTCTTGCCGCAAAAGGTGGTGTCCATTTGCCGATTCTATCATCGACCGGGCGCTAACCTCCGTTTCTCAAAGCACACACACTTACACACTCAGGGACACAGATGCACACACTCATGCTCCATCCAACCGAGACCATAATGATGTGCTATGTTCGCATGTAACAGGAGTTTCTTCAGGACCAGATGTCTGTAGAGAAGCAGCCTAATGGTCCAACCACCATCATGTCCATTAAATACAAAGGAACCAGCAATGGTCCATA
The DNA here is from genome assembly GCF_902827115.2 of Pseudochaenichthys georgianus. NCBI lineage: Eukaryota > Metazoa > Chordata > Actinopteri > Perciformes > Channichthyidae > Pseudochaenichthys > Pseudochaenichthys georgianus. Next base: position 21,839,520 of record NC_047524.1, read on the forward strand.
CCGAAGTAATGACATACAGAGACTGCTGATACTACTGTTGCTGTCTGTAATTGGAGTCTTGGCTAGCTAACACACACTGGGACACTCTAAAGGTCACCAAAACACTCATCATCCCTCCTCATTTTTGGAAATCATACATGTGCTAGCTGTACTGTACTTTCCTTTTAAGCCATGCTGTAGTTGCACAACAGCCATTGTTGGGTTCTTATTTTAACAGATTAAAAAGACCCAGTTCACACATGCCCTGAAATTACCTGGACAATAACTGAAGAAGCTGTGTCTGAAAACACGTCTGAATCGGAGCAGACATCGAACAAACTTTACCCCATATCTCCCTAGTACAAAGCTTGTGTCCAGTCCTATTGAGCCAATTGAGCATTCATGCCAAGAGAGTGGGTGTTTTGATGATGTTTCTATGATGACGGGTCAACCTCATTAAATGAAGATAGCAACACAAATGTCTAACTGAAGAGACAAAAAAAAGGCCCAAAGCTGGAATCATCAGACAAAATCTAGAAACGGAAAGAGACTTGATTGTTCATGAATAAATACTTAGTATAGAACTGGCTATGTGACCGCGTTGTCATCTGTGTCATGACGGGCCTCCTGCACGCTCTACCCAGGAGCCACCCTCCACTTAATCAAACAAGGTAGTTCAAGTATTAAGGAGGCCTCTTACAAAAACAACCTCCTCTTCTGTAAAAAGGAATCTCTCGAATTGAATCTTCGGATGTTGTCCGGAGTTCAAATAAGGAAACGGCTTTTGTATGTGCAGCACGCTACATTGAGCATATGCGTCTCATTACAAGCTGAGACAGTCAGAGTCACCCATGACTTTGACAGTGCGTTGGGGAGGATTATTGCCTGCATATAAACAACGTAGCCCTAAGGGTATATGCATCTTTCTGGAGATAGCATTGATGCTGCGCAACTTATGGGATCATATGAAGCATGTTAAATGAATTAACCTTTTTTTTTCATGTGACAACATATCAGTGTGTATCAGTGTCGACCTCCCTATCCCCCACCATCATTCCACAATCTCCTGTTCTCTCCCTCCTTATATCTCTTCTCTTATCACTCTTTCCCTTCACCACAACATACCATATTTCCTCTTCTCCCCCGCATGATCTTCCCGCTCCAGGCTTCACATTTCAAATGGGACAGATAGCGATGTGATAAGCGAAGCGGGTTGTTGCTTGTCTGTTTTCCGCAGGAGACCAGCGAGTTAGCGTTGGTCAGGGGCATTACACTTTTTTCCACGTGGCTGCCATCTGTGCACTCCTGACAGAGAAGGATCACACTGAAGGCATTTGATGCTCACCTGAATATGAATTAAACTTATACAAAGGGGAGTTTTACGCAATATTGATGAGTCATGACTCATTATGAGGCTGAAGCAGGAGAACACTGCTGTGCGCACAGTCGCTGTCGTCCTTTTTTTAATACGTTCTCTGTCTAAAATGCAGTATAAATATACTTAAAGACCCCAAGCCTGGAAAAAGGCTCGAAAATGACATTTCCAGAACAAATGACCTTAACTACACTTCTAAAAGGGGAAAATTAATAATCTTTGTTCTCAAAGTAATGATAAACCTGTGAGTTGGATATAGAAAAGTCAGAATCAATATAGATGTTTTTTATTTTAAAGAAAATTCAGATTGAACATGGTAAAAAACTGTAAATTATATTGTCGGTCCAACATTTCTTTTTTACTTATAGTGAAAACTACCCTTGGATGATGGGTTAGTAGACTAAGAGCTTTAGGAATCCATAGTACAACATATAATAAGTACCCTGTGTCAAGATTGATGCAAAACAAGTGACATTTGACCTTTTTTGAGAGATTTAGCTTCTTTTTGATAGCTGGTTCCTCACTGACATTTTACATCGTAGTAAATTATAAAATACATAGGTGTAATACATTATAACACATGTTATAAAGCATTATAACGTGATTAGAAATTAATCTAAGTGGTAGTTGTTTGCTTGAAATAAATAAAAGAAAATATAATTCAATCAATTAAATAACTACCTGTCATCCCTTTGTAATGCATTATTACAGTGATTGTAATGCAATATAAACAATTTATAATGTATTACAAATATGGGACTTATGGAGTAATATGATGCTTTTATAAGTAACTATACAGTGCTTTATTATCACATGTTTTTAATGGTCATTGTTTTAAAGCATTGTGAATATGAGTGTTTTTATCTATTATTCAGTACTATAAGCAGATTAAAATGCATTATGGGTATGTTTAATATGCATCTGACCCAAGCGGCAAACTCTGGGGCAGAGCCGGGACGCCAATACGGAAGTGCCACACAATGCAGTTCATCTAGTGGCCAGTAGGAGCAGTCTGCAGAAGGGAGCAATTTCCATAGACCCCCATGTTAAAATTCCCAACTTTACAGCAGAAATAAACATGTTTACATCGTGGTTCAAAAAACCATATTCTCTGTATAGTTAGATCCCCCCTTCATGAATATGGATTGGGGGGGTGCATTTTTTCTCAACTCATCTGTTTAATTAATATTAAGCCTTAAAGTTATGCATATATTAGGGCGTGGTCACATTGAGTGACAGCTCTGTCAAGTGACTGCTGCTGCTGCTGCTGCTAGCTTCTTGTCTCTCTGCTCCGTGAAGCTAGCTACAGGGACTCTGCCTGGTCAGTTCATCCAGGGAACACAACTTGAAGCCGGCCGTGGTTGTTTGTTCTTCATGCTTATATATCGGACTATTGTGACTCGCTCTGCCAACACACTCTCACTCCATAATCGTCCAGGAGCGACGTTTGGTCAGTGTCCGTGGCATGCAGTTGTGACGCTCCTAGGCTCCTTCAGCTTCATAAAGGGACGCAAATAGCTTTAAACTGATTGCAATGTATTCCCATCTGCGGCGGGATTTAACGCTCATGGAAGCACGGCATTCGTTTGTGTCGGCTGCCCTTAAAGGCAATGTGAGCGTCCATTCCCATTGGATAACGGAGAATTGTACACCCGGAAGTAAGTATTCCCCTTACTGTCGATTGATTTGACAGTGATATCTGCACTACTCATCGACTAAAAAACACCAGATTATCCTTGTTAATTGCACAACATTGATTGGTTTAAATTGTGTGCAATGCTTTTGTATTTTTCCCCTTCGATTCGGAGAAACAAATATTTTTTCGGAGTAAAGGATGTCAGAAGACACTACACTACCCAGAATCCCCAGCTATCGTTTGGACTACACCATGTGCTCTGTTTGACAAACCCCTGATAGTCCTCAAGCTCTGTGATTGGAGAGTGTGCTCCGAGGGTTACGCCGAGCCTCGAACAGCACTTGAAATGGGATGGAACCACGGCAGACTGTCCAAAACTGAATTTGAACGGGTCCACCGCGTCCCCCCCCTCCCCCACCCCGTCCCCAGAACTACACATGCTGGCTATTCTGTTTCGCAACATGTTCTCTATCTATGGCACGTCTCTACTGGGAGTTGTAGTTTTAAACGACGTTTTCGTATTTCCCATAAGAAGTTGCCAGTATTAAACTGTGTACATCCCTGGAGGTTTAGGGGATAGGAAACACTCACAATACCTGACAAGGTCGAAGATGAAATATCTACATAGATCTTATAAGAGTATAATACATTATGTATAATATCAGTTAACATAAGTGCTTCAACATAGTTAACATTGCTGGAGGTATGCACAAATATTGATAGATGTCTTGTAATGCACTATTGAGGAACCTGCGACCCAAGTTTTTCATTCAATGCATAACTACACCATAGTTGTGTAGGCCTATATGATATGTCAATAAACCTTAGAAAATCTTGAAATCTTGAAAGGGATGCAAAATAGTCATTACATACAGTCTTTAATTAACTATTAGTAGAGAATAACGAGTAATGAATATACTTTATAGGGATCCTATTGATATCTAATAATAAAAATAATGAAATTCAATAACATGCTTTAACCACTAGGTGTCCCTTTATATCAGCTGTGCACCTTTATGGTGTAAATACAGCCTATCTACCAATTGGATCAAATATACAAGTCAGCCGAGGCTCCGGAGTGAGCTGGGGATATCGCCAGGCAGATGAGAGGTGGCTTGAGCCTGAGTCTGTATGCTCCCGAGAGCGAGTAGGTTGGAGTAGGAGTTAGTGTTTGTCCTACCAGACAGGAGTGTGGCGAGCAGGGGTTTCAGAGCCGAGGGGAGCGAGCAGGCTGGAGCTGGTAGCGTGGAGAGCGGATGAATCCGACGAGGAAGTGGCTGGACGTGGCTAGCGGAGGAGGTGATGATGGGTTCTGAATAGAGAGACAAACAGGTAAGACAAAAACTGATTCCAGAGTTGTGTCAGGCTAAGCTAGAAAGCAATACGTTTACCAGTGTAATCTTGACGACGAACTGGTGAAGACTGGATGAGGAGACCGGGTTAATAAGCAGGTGTGGATGAGTAGATAATCAGGATGAATGAGAATCAATCAATCAATCAATGTTTATTTATATAGCCCAATATCACAAATGTTACATTTGTCTCAGTGGTCTTCACAGTGTGTACAGAATATCAGTATGACAATACGACACCCTCTGTCCTTAGACCCTCACATCGTACAAGGAAAAACTTCCAAAGAAAACCCAGTTTAAAGGGAAAAATGGGAGAAACCTCAGGGAGAGCAACAGAGGAGGGATCTCTCTCCCAGGACGGACAGACGTGCAATAGATGCCGTGTGTAAGTTGAAAAGATAATACATTTGCAACATAGGTAGTCCAAATGTTTGGAAATGCATGTGTGTATAATAGGAAGATGAATCCACGAGGATATCCATCCAGGACCTATGATCCAGGACCACAGCCACGAAGCAGCCACGAAGCAGCTGCGGAGATGAATTGGCAGGAACCAGAAGTAGGTCAGCCACGCCCAGCCCGGGAGACAAACACAGACAGACAGACAATAAACAAAAAGGGACGCAGAAGGAGGGAGTACTGCAAATCCTTACAGTACCCCCCCCCCTCAACGGGAGCCTCCTGGCGACCACCAGGCATGTCAGGATGGGCCCTGTGGAATTCCCTGACCATGACTGGGTCCATGATTCGAGAACGAGGAACCCAACAACGTTCCTCCAAGTTGTAGCCCTCCCAGTCCACCAAGTATTGTAGACCCCTACCCCGGCGTCTAACATCCAGGAGACGCCGCACGGAGTAGGCTGGATGGTTATCGATGACACGGGGGGGAGGAGGGGGAACGGCCGGAGGGCACAGGTCGCTGGTGAGAGCTGGCTTGATTTGAGGGACATGGAAAGTGGGATGGATTCTCATATTTCTGGGGAGCCTTAAACGGACAGCAGAGGGATTGATGAGTCGCACAATGGGGAAGGGACCAATAAACCGAGGGGACAGTTTCTTGGACTCGGTGAGGAAGGGGATGTTCTTGGAGGACAACCACACCGTTTGTCCAAGGGCGTAAGGGGGAGCAACATGTCGACGGCGGTTGGCCGACTGTTGACTCCTGGCTGAAGTTTGGAGGAGAGCCAAGCGGGTGTCCCTCCAGATCTTACGGCAATGTTGGACATGTTGCTGGACAGAAGGAACAGCCAACTCACTCTCCTCTTCGGGGAACAGGGGTGGCTGGTATCCCAGAGAGGCTTCAAAGGGTGAGAGTCCTGTGGCAGATGAGGTGAGGGAATTATGTGAGTATTCCACCCACGGTAGATGGGAGCTCCAGGTCCTCTGATTACTGTTGGCCACACAGTGGAGAGCAGACTCCAGGTCCTGATTTGCCCTCTCAGTTTGGCCGTTGGACTGGGGATGAAAGCCAGATGTTAGACTAACTGAAGCTCCAAGAGACTGACAAAAAGCCTTCCAAACCTGAGATGTGAATTGTGGATCACGGTCAGAGACAATGTCAGCTGGGATACCGTGTAGATGGAAAACATGCTGGGTTAGATGTCTCCAGGGCTGAAGGGAGCTTGGGTAGAGCAACAAAGTGTGCACACTTAGAGAAACGATCGACGACTGTTAGAATGGTTGTGTTCCCTTGAGAGGGAGGCAGACCGGTGACAAAGTCCAGGGCTATATGTGACCAGGGTCGAGTAGGGATTGGAAGGGGTTGGAGCAGCCCAGCGTGTTTCTGATAGGAGGCCTTGTTCCTAGCACAGGTTGTGCAAGCCGACACAAACTCCCTTGTGTCTCTGTTGACTGTAGGCCACCAGAAGTGTCTTCGGAGGAGAGAAAGTGTTTGATTGTCACCGGGATGATTCGAGAAACGGGAACTGTGGACCCACTGCAGGACTTGGGAACGAACAGAGTCGGGAACAAACTGACGGTTAGGCGGACCGCTTCCTGGGTCGGGTTGTTCCAAAAGGGCCTCTTGAATGGAATTACTAATCTCCCAGGTGATGGCTCCCACAACACAACTCAGGGGGAGTATTGAGTCAACAGAGGTTACTGGACTCACAGACGAGAACGATCTGGACAGAGCATCGGGCTTGGTATTTTTGGAACCAGGGCGATAGGTGAGGGAGAAGTTGAAGCGGCCGAAGAAGAGAGCCCACCTAGCTTGTCGGAAGTTCAGCCGCTTGGCTGACTGGATGTATTCCAAATTGTTATGGTCCGTCCAAACCAGAAATGGCTGCTTGCTGCCCTCGAGACACTGTGTTTCCACTCCTCCAAAGCCATCTTCACTGCCAGCAGTTCCTTGTTGCCCACATCATAGTTTCTCTCCGCAGGGGAGAGACGGCGAGAGAAAAAAGCACACGGGTGAAGCCTGTTGTTTGGCCCTGCTGTCCGAGACAGGACAGCGCCGACTCCGATGTCTGATGCGTCAACCTCAACAACAAATTGTTTGCTGGAGTCCAACTGGATGAGGATGGGGGCAGAAGTGAACAGAGACTTGAGTCTGAGAAAGGCCTCGTTAGCCTCAGAGGTCCAGGAGAACCTGACCTTGATGGAAGTGAGACTGGAGAGTGGAGCTGCGATCCTGCTGAAGTCTTTAATGAACCGGCGATAACAATTTGCGAAACCCAGGAACCTCTGCAATTCCTTCCGCGTCGTGGGGACTGGCCACTCGGAGACAGCAAGAATCTTTCCAGGATCCGCCTCCAGCCTGCCTTGTCTGATGATAAATCCAAGGAAGCTGACACATTCCTGGTTAAACTCGCACTTCTCAGCCTTGACGCACAGCTTGTTCTCTTGCAGTCTCTGTAGAACCTGGCTGACGTGATTCTGGTGTTCCTCCAGGCTCTTGGAAAAGATCAAGATATCGTCGATGTAAACAAAAACAAACCGGTTGAGGAAATCCCGCAAAACATCATTCACCAGGGACTGAAAAACTGCTGTGGCATTTGAGAGTCCGAAGGGCATGACGAGGTACTCAAAGTGGCCAAGGGGAGTGTTAAAGGCGGTCTTCCATTCATCACCTTGGCGGATCCGAACCAAGTGGTAAGCGTTTCTGAGATCCAGCTTTGAGAAGATGGTGGCACCTTGGAGAGGCTCAAAAGCAGAGTTAATCAGGGGAAGTGGGTACTTGTTCTTCACAGTGATGTTATTCAATCCACGGAAGTCAATACAGGGACGTAGTGATTTATCCTTCTTGTCCACGAAGAAAAACCCCACACCCAGAGGGGAGGAAGAAGGACGGATTATTCCAGAAGCCAGAGAATCACCGATATATTTCTCCATGGCCTCTCTCTCAGGCCGGGACAGATTATAGAGCTTGCTTGTTGGTAACTGCGCTCCAGGAAGCAAATCGACGGGGCAGTCATATGGACGGTGAGGAGTGAGAGAAAGAGCCTTATCCTTGCAGAAAACTTCCCCCAGCTTGTGGTAAACCTCAGGTACGCCAGATAAATCCACATCAGAAGAATCACAAGGAGCAGACACTGGCTTAGCAGGAAATTGAGGTACAGCTGATTGTAAACAGTTAAGGTGACACTTCTGATTCCAAGCAATTATTCTTCCTCCAGCCCAATCAATATGAGGGTTGTGAGCGCGAAGCCAAGGGTAACCAAGAACCAACGGGGTAGATGGAGCGGAAATGACCTTGAGTTGGATCTGTTCTCTGTGATTCCCCGAAATAAACAGAGTTACAGGTAAGGTCTGCTGGGTCACCCTAGAGATGCGTTGGCCATTTAAGGCATAAGCAGTCATGGGGTCCGATAAGGATTCCAATTTAATTCCCAGCTGGTTGGCAAGCTCCAGGTCCACAAAACTAGGAGGTCTGAGAGTTGGAACAGAGTCTGGCAGGTATGAGGAAACGGCGCAAAGTAGGGGCAATAATTGAGGTAGGAAGTGTACTCGTCAGGACCCCCAAATTCACTGACGAGCACCTGCGTTTGGGCGGACAGGGCAACCGGCAAGGAGATGCCCCAGTTTGCCACAATACAGGCACTCTCCTGCCCTCATGCGGTGAAGGCGTTCCTCAGGTGATAATCCTGCACCTCCCACCTGCATCGCTTCCTCCTTATCCAAGGTGGGCACGTGAGATGGCGAGGAAAACGCAGATGGTGTGGAATCAAAGGGAGCACTTCTGGGAGGATAGCTCGGCTTACTGGAAAAGGCATTTGGTGGACGCTGTCCTCGCTCCGCACGACGTTCCCTTAGCCGGCTGTCGAGATGAGAAACCAAATCAATCAGGGATTGAAGGTCTGCTGGCACATCTCGAGCAGCCAGCTCGTTCTTCAGTTGCTCCTTTAATCCTTTAACGAACACTGCCCTTAGAGCCGCCTCGTCCCATCGGGCTTCTGCCGCCAGTGTACGAAACTCAATGGAGTAATCTGCCACGGTCCGATTCCCCTGCTGTATCTTTAGCAGACGATTGTCAGCAGAGCCAGAATAGTCAGGGTGATCAAAAACTAAAGACAGTTGTTCAGAAAAAACTCCAAAAGAAAGGCTGTCATAATCCACTGATGAACTTAGTGCCTCAGCCCAGGTTAAGGCTTTACCACGAAGCAAACTCAACACATAGTTTATCTTGGTAACATCAGAAGAAAAAGACTGGGGGCCCTGGCGAAACACTTTGCTGCACTGAAAGATAAATCCCCTGCATTTCTCCACCTCACCATGAAACGGTTCAGGGTCGGTGATGGGGAAATCTCGGCATGGAGAAGGTACTGGAGGGGGATTAGAGGTGGCAGGAGTTATAGCTGCTTTCGTCAGGTTGGACATCTGAGCAGCCAGGTTAGAGATGTGCAGAGCCATGGATTGGTTACTGTCCACCAATGCACGGATTAACTGTTCATGTTGACCCAAAAGATTGCCTTGATGAGACAGGCCGTGCTGGACAGTGGAGGAGTCCGGTCCGGTGTTTGTGGGGTTCATTTTATGACCAGTTCGTTCTGTTAAGCTCTGTGATCGCTTTTCAGGACTGAACCCACAATACAAACACGGACAGAAAAACAGGAGTTTGCAGCAAAAGGTTTTATTTCTAATCGTGACAGGGGATACTAACTGTGTTAATCTAGTCCAGGAAAGGGGATAAAAAAGTGAGGGAATGGAGATCCTCAGCCGAGGCTCTGGAGTGAGCTGGGGATATCGCCAGGCAGATGAGAGGTGGCTTGAGCCTGAGTCTGTACACTCCCGAGAGCGAGTAGGTTGGAGTAGGAGTTAGTGTTTGTCCTCCTACCAGACAGGAGTGTGACGAGCAGGGGTTTCAGAGCTGAGGGGAGCGAGCAGGCTGGAGCTGGTAGCGTGGAGAGCGGATGAATCCGACGAGGAAGTGGCTGGACGTGGCTAGCGGAGGAGGTGATGATGGGTTCTGAATAGAGAGACAAACAGGTAAGACAAAAACTGATTCCAGAGTTGTGTCAGGCTAAGCTAGAAAGCAATACGTTTACCAGTGTAATCTTGACGACGAACTGGTGAAGACTGGATGAGGAGACCGGGTTAAAAAGCAGGTGTGGATGAGTAGATGATCAGGATGAATGAGAAGCAGCTGCGGAGATGAATTGGCAGGAACCAGAAGTAGGTCAGCCACGCCCAGCCCGGGAGACAAACACAGACAGACAGACAACAGACAACAAACAAAAAGGGAAGCAGAAGGAGGGAGTACTGCAAATCCTTACAGTATTGTGTGAAAAGAAATGTAAGATGTTGTTTAATGGCTGATATATTTATGATCCACGTCACGTTTTCAGTTCCTCATGTTTGTCTAGAAGTCTTCTCATCATAAATACAGAACTACGGCAGATATGTAATATTTAATGCAGCCGAACCGTGTATTACAATGCCGTTATGTGATGACTTTCAAAGAGAAAAGCAAGCACACTCGGAATAAAGTATTATTTTATTTTTTTTAAATGTTTTCGGTCTGTTTCCGGTATTTGTTAATGACGAACATGTGCTGTGAGATGTGAGACTGGAATTGCACAGGGGAAAATAACGTAGGCTATCTTTAGATGCGGATTTTGTTCAACTAATATGTTTGCGCTGTGGACCAACACTATACATTGACGGGGAAGGGGGTAGCAATAAAGATAACATCATTAAACAGTTACACAACATAACAGAAATAATATCGATAGCAGCGTCCCTAGCAACCACCTTGGTAACAATGAAAACGTTGGACGCAATTTCCTGAAGTAATCTTCGTAATAACTAGCAAACTAAAGATCATGTACATCCACTGCACACATAATCTGAAATAACAACTAATATTTCTCGCATCAAATGACATGAAAATGCATTTTAATGGCCAAACTAACTTTAAAATAGACATTTTCCACCGAGAATAAAACGAAGTTCGGCCATGTTTTTTTTTTCTGCAGGGAGAAATGTAAAGATCACGTGACATAGACACCAGCCATTGGAATGAATGGTGAAAAAAACGGAGTTTGTCAAACAGAGCACATGGTGTAGTCCAAACGATAGCTGGGGATTCTGGGTAGTGTAGTGTCTTCTGCCATCCTTTACTCCGAAAAAATATTTGTTTCTCCGAATCAAAGGGGAAAAATACAAAAGCATTGCACACAATTTAAACCAATCAATGTTGTGTAATTAACAAGGATAATCTGGTGTTTTTTAGTCGATGAGTAGTGCAGATATCACTGTCAAATCAATCGACAGTAAGGGGAATACTCACTTCCGGGTGTACAATTCTCCATTATCCAATGAGAATGGACGCTCACATTGCCTTTAAGGGCAGCCGACACAAACGAATGCCGTGCTTCTATGAGCGTCAAATCCCGCCGCAGATGGGAATACATTGCAATCAGTTGAAAGCTATTTGCGTCCCTTTATGAAGCTGAAGGAGCCTAGGAGCGTCACAACTGCACGCCACGGACACTGACCAAACGTCGCTCATGGACGATTATGGAGTGAGAGTGTGTTGGCTCTGCGGTTAAAACAGACGGTGCATGAATACGGTTTTGCGGTAAGTGAAATTCGAGTACTTTATTTATGTGTTAATGATTTTAATCAGCTACGTAATGAATGGTAAGGCTTGGGTTAGCGTGTAAGCGAGTGGTAGCTACATCGGTGCAAACGATGCTAATAGTAGCCTCCATGTTAAAATCGACATAGACTATATATATAAAGGTTAAAATGAAATAGACAAGTGTTAAGCGTTAAGTGGGATAATACTGTAGAACAAAAGGCTTCTGTTTGAGGTTATAAAATAAGGTCATCCTTGTAATTTAGAGAGATATTTTATTATGTAGGTAGGAACTGTATGCATCGCTAAGGTTAATTTCAATTGGCTATGCTCAAGTATGTAGACATGCTAACGTCGAAGTAGTGTATGTGAAATCAACCTCACAATAAGATGTGTGTATATTACAAATAATAATGTCATATTTCAAGATTATTACTTAGATATTACAATATGGTTTGTTGAGCTGGAGTTCATTATTGAGCTTACACGTTAACGTCACAGTCATCTGAAGATCGAACCCAAACCTTGTTGTTTTTATTAATTGCATTACCAAATGGGTATCAAATAAACCGTAAGCATTGGTAACACAACTTCCAAAGTTACAGTAAAATAAAAAGGACTCTGACAATACACAATCCAACATGTTCAACAGACACACCACTTTCATAAATAACACACTTGTTCTGCAATAATATGTTTTATGTTTCCTGTCATTTTTGTTAGGAAAGGACATGCCTGAAAGACACAACATTTTCTCCTTCTCTGAGGGTCAAGAAGAACATCCAAGAGGAACATTAAAAGCTGATGTTATGAGATTGGGCATCAGAAAATGCTACCTAGATTTTACATGGCATTATGGGTACAGACAAAATGAATCTGCTCATTGCCTCCTGTATGTTGCAGTCACTGAGGTAGGTTGGGCTATGGTAGGATTTAATTGTTCTATGGGAGATTGACAGGCATGGAAAAGGTGCTCTCCACCCCCTCCCCGCACCTCCACATGCATGCTCAGACGCACATCCCCGCAGCACAGCGCAGAGACTCTGTGGTACTGAGCAGGCAGTCTATTACAGAGACTGGGGAGGGCCCTGAGGTACACATATGGGAGGAAGATAACACATAGTGGTGGCAGTGGAGGGCTCTACAACCTCCCGGCAAGAGTACATGTGCGATGAAGGGTGTTGATTCTCCATGCGTGTGTATGTGTGTGCACTCTGAGGTGTTAATCCTGTGTTAATCAATGACTGTAGCTGGGGATACTGGCAGCGGTGCAGATTAATGCGCTCGTTCGTGTGTTTCTCCCTCTCTCTGTTACTATCTGTCTGCCTGGCTCTCTCCCTGCCCACTCTTTGTAAGTGGAGAGAGGGACAATACGAGTGTGGGAGTAGCAAGGTGAGACTCAGATATGGAAGTAAGTATGTGTTATTACTACTGGGACAGGACTCAGGCTGCAGGCCACAGGCAGCCCGTGCTCGCTAATATGGTTTAAGATAGATATTATGTGTACTGTATGCTGCCGTTGCTTAATATTTGTGTTTAGATCATGAAAAACTTAAGAGCCCTGAAGTTACTCTTGTAAATAAGAAGGGAAAATACCTGTTAACGTCTGCGTATAAATAGACTCCTTGATGGAGTTGAGTTAGAATAAATTCCCTCTGGGTGCAAGATATTTAATGACATACATTGATCTTTAGTCATTAGATGGTTTGATGTTTTACCCCAGACATGACTTATATCTATATATACCTTCTTTCAATCCTCTCAGCCTAAGAGAGCTGATCTGGGATCATTACCCAGCCTTCCTCGACAGCATCTTTCATTACAACCTGACACACAGTCAGACAAGTGACTGATATCAGCGATTCTGCAGACAAGACGTCAGTTAAAAGGTTGGCTCCAAAAAGCACACATCAGGCAGTTTCCAACACGTGCATGTCGATCGATTAACACGTAATGATGGCCATAATGAGCCTTAATCAACATTCTCTTAACATCCTCTAGCTCTAATGCATCCAGCCCCACCCGCCATGGCTTGCAGTTGATCAATTACGGAGCCATTACTGTGAATGCCTTGCACAGCTTCCAGCAGCTCTGAAACATGCAATGCAGTCTACTTGCTGGTTTCAACAGTGGCCGCAGCAAATGAACTTAGCAAACAATCTGAGGATCAATCCCATCACTTAGCCAATTAGGCAATAGGGAGACAGACGCCCATTACCGTAAGAACCAATCGATAGCCGGAGCCAAGAGCCGAGGCGGGATGTCTGGTCCCGTGGAGCCTGCCAGGGGTTTGGGTGCAGCTAATGGAGAGGAAAGGGGGCGGGGTCAGGCGCTCATTTTTGATGGACGGCTTGGACAGGGAGCTATTGGCAGGGTTTGGAGGATGTTGACGCCGAGTGCTGGGATGTTGTAAACATGACAGAGAGAGCGGTGTGGGGTCGGACAGACAGACACCGAGATCAATGATGGAGAGTATAGCCATCACCAGTTGATTTTCCCCTCAACACTTTGACAGTCCTCCTTTCACACTTTAGACAGTTTAAGTGGTTTATTCAGGGCAGATCGACAGGTTTGCAAAAAATGTATTGTGTGGCAAATGACTCAATATTTCTGTTTTTCTCCTTGTTGAGCACCATTAAGACGCTTTTTGTTAGTCAGCCTCCATCATAAAACACATTATGACTCCTGTTTATCAGTAGTCCCATTAGTGCAGAACATTAACAGATGCTGAAATAACAGGCAAAATGTTTGTGGGCGGTGGTGGCGAAGTCGATAGGGACTTGGCTTGGAAGGTCACCAGTTCAAGTCCCGGCAAGACCAAGTGCTACCGAGGTGTCCCTGTTCCCTACACTGCTCCCCGGGCGCTGTTCAAAATGGCTGCCCACTGCTCCTAACACTAGGATGGGTCAAATGCAGAGAAACAATTTCCCCACGGGGATTAATAAAGTATATCAAAATCAAAACAAAAAAAAATCAAAAAAAAACTTTATTAATATAACTTTTTCATTAAACCTGTGGTGACTGAAATGCTAATGATATACATTCAAATTTATTTGGATTTTAATAGGCTGTTATGATTAGCCTGATTTTTGAGACCGGTTGTTTTTCGTCTGGCTTGTTATTTTCTATAGATGTTGGTGGAACGTTTAAGCACACAGCACCTTTTCTGTGAGCTGCATCTCAAGTGGCACTTGACGAATAATAGCTGGTTTGGCTTTTTCGAATCAATGTGGGAAACAAAAGAAATCCAAACTTTTTCAAGTTTATCGCCTACAGTCGGTGATTGTTGTTGTGTACTGGCCAAAAAAGAAAAAGATTGGCATTTTCCCAGTTGAAATGTCAAATTTCTGACCTCCAATTGTTCCAAGTGCACATTGGCAAACAAAAAAAGCCAGCCTCCACATGCTTTCCCAAAAAAACTTTTATAATAAATTGTTTTAATTTACTGAAATACAGGCACATTTGCAGTTGTTAACGTTTCATCGTTGTGTAACACCAGACAACTGCTTTTTAATAAGGTTAGAGTAGATCAGGGGTCTCCAACACGTCGATCCTCGAGCGGTTCACAGACTGTGTAGAAAAAAATACGACAACAATAAATGCAGCTGAATCATCCCTTGTCGCTGCGGCTCAGACACACATGGATTTATGTTTTAAAAAATACTTGCGTTTGCACCATGTCAGGTTTTTGGTGGATTTAATCAAGTCTTGGATTGCAAAGTATGAATGTCCTGTTGCTATTTTCAGTTGATAAATACTATGTAACAGTAAGACAGAGAATAAGTGTGCACCCACATGCAGTATTTTTGTTTTTATATGCTGTTGTAAATACTCCTGTTTTCTGCTGTGTTCAACTTCAGACTCAAGTCATGTTTGTGATTCAGTGTACTTTTTTTTAACAGAAGACCGTTGCTAGAAGCTGCAGCTAGACTGCAGAAGTATTCGTTTTTGAGGATGGAACAATTTCACACACAGATATTGGGAGGCTAGACCTATACAATTGATTTATTATGGTTTATAATTTCATGTCAAGACGAAGAAGAAGAAAAAGATGGCTGAACTGTTCAGTGTCAATCCCGTGGAGATGGAGATGGAGGTTATAAATCTCCAAAATCATGTTCAGCTTAAAGGTAGGGTAGGTAAGAATGGAGAAACCAGCTCGAGTGCGCTAGAATTTGAAAGTACACAGCCGAAACAAATCTGCCCCTTCCTTCAGACTTCCTTACAGAGCCCCTCCAACACACACACAAACGGGCACATGCCCAATGAGGGCACGAAATAAGTTTGCGCACGAGATGGAAGGCTGACAGGCAGGTAGGCCATCCAGTTATCTGCCGTGGGCCGGGGCAGATAATTGGACTTGCTTTTTAGAGCGCCACGGCTTCCACAGTTCAAATATTTGTATATATTTATTGTCAAAGCATTTAATGTATTCATTGCTATCGGGATGTTAAGAGCATTCCATGAAATACTGTATAACAAAAAGTTTCTGAAGTGAATTACAAAACTCACAACATTTCTGGAGCCTTGACCCAGAAAACTCTAAGAACATTCACCAAGCAGCACTGACAATGTCTGCTTTATTTGGCTCTACAGACCTTTGTGAAGCAGCTTTTTCTGACATGAATGTCATGAAATCTAAATACAGAACAAGAATGACTGATGAACATTTAAATGACTCTATTAGAGTGAACCTGGACTCCAGCATACACCTCTGGTGGACTCCATGCAGTGCCAGTCATCTCACTAACTGTGAAAAAGAGTGAATGCCACTTATTTTACACATGTGCCATAAGATGCTTGTAAGGTGGTGATTAAGGTGATGTATTATGTGGGCCATAATAATATGTGAAAACATTGTCTTTTTTTCTTGGACATATATGTGAATTTGTTATGTGATGTACTTACCAGTGTTGGGTGTAACACGTTACAAAAGTAACGGAGTTACAGTAATATATTACTTTTTGCTGTAACGAAGTAATGTAACGCATTAGTAATGAAATGTGGGTAATATACACTGAACAAAAATATAAATGCAAACTTTTGTTTTTGCTCCCATTTTTCATGAGATGAACTCAAAGATCTAAAACATTTTCTATATACACAAAATAACCATTTCTCTCAAATATTGCTTACAAATCTGAAAAAATCTGTGATAGTGAGCACTTCTCCTTTGCCGAGATAATCCATCACACCTCACAGGTGTGGCATATCAAGATGCTGATCAGACAGCATGATTATTGCACAGGTGTGCCTTAGGCTGGCCACAATAAAAGGCCACTCTGAAATGTGCAGTTTTGCTTTATTGGGGGGGTCCGAAAACCAGTCAGTATCTGGTGTGACCACCATTTGCCTCACGCAGTGCAACACGTCTCCTTCGTATAGAGTTGATCAGGTTGTTGATTGTGGCCTGTGGAATGTTGGTCCACTCCTCTTCAATGGCTGTGCGAAGTTGCTGGATATTGGCAGGAACTGGAACACGCTGTCGTATACGCCGATCCAGAGCATCCCAAACATGCTCAATGGGTGACATGTCCGGTGAGTATGCTGGCCATGCAAGAACTGGGATGTTTTCAGCCTCCAGGAATTGTGTACAGATCCTTGCAACATGGGGCCGTGCATCATCATGCTGCAACATGAGGTGATGGTCGTGGATGACTGGCACAACAATGGGCCTCAGGATCTCGTCACGGTATCTCTGTGCATTCACAATGCCATCAATAAAATGCACCTGTGTTCGTCGTCCATAACATACGCCTGCCCATACCATAACCCCACCACCACCATGGGCCACTCGATTCACAACATTGACATCAGAAAACCGCTCACCCACACAACGCCACACACGCTGTCTGCCATCTGCCCTGAACAGTGAAAACCGGGATTTATCCGTGAAGAGAACACCTCTCCAACGTGCCAGACGCCATCGAATGTGAGCATTTGCCCACTCAAGTCGGATACGATGACGAACCGGAGTCAGGTCGAGACCCCGATGAGGACGACGAGCATGCAGATGAGCTTCCCTGAGACGGTTTCTGACAGTTTGTGCAGAAATTCTTTGGTTATGCAAACCGATTGTTGCAGCAGCTGTCCGAGTGGCCGGTCTCAGACGATCTTGGAGGTGAACATGCTGGATGTGGAGGTCCTGGGCTGGTGTGGTTACACGTGGTCTGCGGTTGTGAGGCCGGTTGGATGTACTGCCAAATTCTCTGAAACGCCTTTGGAGACGGCTTATGGTAGAGAAATGAACATTCAATTCACGGGCAACAGCTCTGGTGGACATTCCTGCTGTCAGCATGCCAATTGTACGCTCCCTCAAAACTTGCGACATCTGTGGCATTGTGCTGTGTGATAAAACTGAACATTTTAGAGTGGCCTTTTATTGTGGCCAGCCTAAGGCACACCTGTGCAATAATCATGCTGTCTAATCAGCATCTTGATATGCCACACCTGTGAGGTGGGATGGATTATCTCGGCAAAGGAGAAGTGCTCACTATCACAGATTTTTTCAGATTTGTGAACAATATTTGAGAGAAATGGTTATTTTGTGTATATAGAAAATGTTTTAGATCTTTGAGTTCATCTCATGAAAAATGGGAGCAAAAACAAAAGTGTTGCATTTATATTTTTGTTCAGTGTATTACCCGTTACAACACATTTTAACCCGAAATGAAATGGTGTTTTGTTTTTTAAGAATGTACTGTGGTGCCACGTGATGGGACATAATTCACAGTGTGTTTGTCTGTGTTGCAACCCGGACCCGTTAGTGAGGGCACTGGGGTTGTTGTTCATTCATGCTAGCTTTACATACAGCAACAAGCTAATGTCTTACCTGTCTGAATGTTTCGTGTTAATAAAGTGTGGAGTTCCATACTGAACACACCGCCTCCGACTCCCATTCATCGGCTCTACAGTACCAACATAGCGAGACATTCCGACACCAGACAAATTGTGCGGGTAGATTAGTAAACCTGGTGTTTACCCTTCAGGCTTCGCGTCGGAATCTTTGGGGCAGTTGAATGTTATGCACCCTCTATTCAAAAAAGAGAACGGAGCGAAAAATACAAACAACAAATTGTGTCAGGTGCGCGTGACCTGCTCCGCTGCGCGTGCATCATTTCCAAAGTGCTTCCACAGCAGTGACACACATCTGTGGATAATAATTTATACGAAAATGATTAAAGCAACCATCACTAAACGCCAGCAACACTGCATCTACTGCAGACAGTAGCAACAGGTCAGATGGGGACATCACATCACGTTACCCTCCATTGTGGACACTAGCTTACTCCCGCCTGACTCGCCGCTCTCGCCCCCGGAGCAGCAGGTGCCAGGATACCACGGCAAAATAAAGCCTGCCCAGGTATATCTAAACAAGTACCCGCCTGTACAGTGGGGTTAGGCGGTCATTTTGCAGCTCGTGGTATAAAAATAGACAATGGAATATTCATGTGAAAATAGTGCAATATTCTGCCATGCCTGTAGAAATGTTGGGTCAAAATACAATAGCACAGATGCCTTCACCACGAATGGCTACAAAAATATCTCATATCCCAAGCTTATCAACGAGCTGATGTTGCAGCTGAAATGTTCTCCAGGTCACAAAGTCAACCTCACATGATGATGTGATACCAGTTTTCAAGCAGAGTAAATATTCTCTTCCCAGAGTATGATGGGACCAAGGTGATGATGTAGTACATGGTTTTAATAATACTTTTGCCTTTCAATGTTTGCTATTTCAAACCATGAGCTGGACTGGTTCAAATAATATTTGCCTTGATTTACAATATGTTCTCATTTGTTTTATCAGTACAGCTTTGAAGCTTTTGTGCTTTTCTTTGCCATAGTCCACTTTGGACTATATGAAATATTTCAGGATTGCACTTTTAACTCACTTGAAATGTTCTCACTTGCTTGGTTTCAAAACATAACAAATGCCATAACCTGTTCATTGGGGACCATCAATGCTATTTTTCATTGCTGTTGCCGGCCACTATTGCTCATGTAAACCTACTACTGCTGCGCCCCCTGTAATCTCAGAGGCACCCTGAGTGATTTTGTTCTGGAACCGGGCCTGTGCACGGCCACATACTAAACAAACTACAGAGCCCATTCCGTGTCCTGTTATTGTTTACTTCCTCTCTGCCTCCTTCTGGTGATTTATCTGACGTCCAGCGCTCCGTCTTTTAACCTCTTTTACTTTCTCTTTCTTGATCCTCCTTAGCAACCTTCATTATAGTCCTTGACAGTGGTCTGTTCTACTGTATTAACAAAGAATCGAGTATTCAACTAAGCCGTGTAATAAAAGTTGTTAGTAGCCTTAATGGCCTACACAGTTGTTATGCTATACCACATTGCCCTTCACTGGATGTATAATGAGCTGCACTAAACTACATTTTAGCATTTAAAATACCAGCCATTCTTTTGCGGTTATTTTGGTGAAAGTAACTCAAAAGTAACTAAAAAGTAGTATAACTCATTACATTTCAGAGACAGTAATATTGTAATGTAAATTATTACTTTCAAAAGACAGTAATATGTAATATATTACATTTTGGAAGTAACTTGCCCAACACTGGTACTTACTATGTGGGCCATAATAATATGTGAGAAATTGTCGTTTTCTTGGACCTTGATGTGAAGTTAAGCTTTGGGTATTGCAATTTCACACATACAAAAGTAGCTTAATTCAACTGATGAGGGCTATGTGAATAAATGTAAGCGATGTGATGCAAGTAGCTCTTGGCCACTTTTACATTTTTCAAAGTAGCTCTCAGATGAAGAAAGGTTGGAGACCCCTGGAGTAGATGGATTCAACCCAAGTTTACAAGTAGGAATTCCGACTTTGAATTGATTTTCATTCTACTTTTCTTTTACGTGTTTAGGGAAATTATAAACAAGTAAAGTAACACATAAAGAACATCACATAACATTCAATTTAGCTGATGCTTTTATCCAAATCGATTTAAAAGGGGGAGCTTGTTCTATCCTTTTGGAGCAAGGATAGCCAACATGTGTGTCTTTGTTGGGAGTTACCTGGGTCCTCTTCGCAGTGAGGGATTAGCTAGCCGATTGGCTGATTCAAAGCAAAGTGCACATGCTGGAGTGTATGGTTTGACTATGTCTTGGATGTAAGAAGGACCAGATCCTTTCACTGCACGGTAGGCCAGTATCAGTGTCTTGAAGCGTTTTCTGGCAGCTAGTGAAGGGAGCAAAGGAGGGGTGTGGTGTGAGAAAACTTTGGCAGGTTGAAAACCTGTTGAGCTACTTCATTCTGAATTATCTGCAGAGGTCGGTTGGGACTTGCAGGTGGACCAGCCGGGAGTCGCAGCAGTCAAGGCTCACCACAACAATAGCTGTGGTGTAGTGTTAGGATTTGCCTTCATAGGCTGATAAATCACTGGTGATGTATTAAGATAATCTGCCATCCAAGTCTTTCACGAGGCAACCACAAAGAAAATGTTTTTGGGGTCCAACATTTTAGCTGCTCTTTCAGTTTGCGCAAGAGAACTCAATGTCCATTTAGATCTCCAAATGGACAAATAATATTGATTTAATACAAAAAATCTGTGAATTTAGATTGGAAATGTAGTCTTTGTAGGTTGCAGTCATTTTAAAGTCTGCTTCAAGATTTAGGTAGCAGATACTGTGTTAAAGTGTGGAGCTGCTTTTTGGTAGAGAATGACTCTGTTCACACAGCAGTGAGTCTCTCTCTCTCTCTCCGTCTCAGTCTACAGCCGCAGGGCAGGATGCCCTCAGGGGCGAGATATCCACTTGGGATTACTGTTGACATCCGCTCTTTCACTCTGTGTCTCTCTCTGCCACTGTAAGACACCCATTCCTCACATTTGTATCCTTCACACTCTCAACTTGCAATCTTGTTTGGCAAAATACTTTGTGAGCACTTTGTGAGCATGTGTCAAGTTAATACAAATGGTGTCTCTGCTCTGTCTAGATTACGATAATAGTATTACTGCATGACCTATTCTGTATTTGTTGGGTTCTTTTTACCCATCACTGCTCACCTGAACCAAATCCTGCACTGAGAGTCCAGTGGGCGGGCTCAGTGAACAATGGGTACTTTACAATAACCTTAATAATCTCATTTGCCTGGAATACAAATATCATTGGCTGTTTGTAGGGGAACTGGTGTGTATTGAAATGAATGCGCAAATGTCATGAATATCAAACAACCCAGCTAGAAATGATTGATTCTAAAAACATTCTGATAATGTTACATTCATTGTTCTAAGAATGTTTTCAGCGGGAAGTTTTCTTTTGGTTCCCAGAATGTTCTTCTGAAAGGTAGGATGACGTTCTCTAAAAACATTCTTAACATGTTTGGTGATAACATTGTTAGAACATTATGCCCTCCTATTCTTAAAACGTTTTCAGCGGGAAGTTTTTGTTTGGTTCCCAGAATGTTCTTCTGAAAGGTAGGATAACGTTCTTTAAAAACATTCTTAAAATGTTTTTGATAACATTGTTAGAACATTATGCCCTACTATATTAAAACGTTTTCAGCAGAAGCTTTTATTTTGGTTCCCAGAACGTTCTTCTGAAAGGTAGGATAACGTTCTCTGAAAACATTTTTAAAATGTTTTTGATAACATTGTTATGCCCTACTGTTCTTAAAATGTTTTCAGCTGCAAGTTAGATTTGTTTATGCTGCCAGAATGTTATTATTTTAGAGAAGGATAACATGCTTTATGTTTAAAACATTATGCAAATGTTCTGTGGTAACAATTTACTAAAATATGTTTACATTATTAGAACATAAATATACATAATATTCCTGTAATTGTTCAACTCAAAATTCCTGGGTAAGTGGACTGACCACTGTGGTCATTAGGATGATTTTGATAGTTTACTTAACTATTAGAATTTGACTATTAACACATGTGAAAGGATGAATTGGAATCAGCTGGTGAAAGTAACATTTGTTTATTAGAAAAGGGGATCTGGGAGTGGAGGTTGGTTCTGGCAGCAGTGGGAAACAGTTGTTCCAGGGGAGGCCTGGCTGGTCTTGGGAGTGTGTGGAAGGCCTTGGATTCCTCCTGGGAGAGACACAAAAATGAGTGTGAGGCAAAAGCAGGCAAAGTTGTCAAAGAATATGCTGGCAATATGTGATATGTGATAAAGCGGCACGCAACAAACTGTTCACGGCAACAATTCGGCAGGGAATGAGTGCAGGCTGCAGGCCTTCATAGTGTGGCTGATGAGCAGGTTGCAGGTGTGGTTTATTGGAGATTCTTCCCAGAAGTGTCGAGCAGACCAGCAGGCAGTAGAAACAAACACATACTAACACTAACAGGGGTTTCAGGGACGGGCAGTGACAGTCGGTCCGTTCTTCTATATGTCTGTCGGTCTCAAATCTAAAGGGTGCAATAACGATTTGTATCCAATATACATAAACAGCGGACACTGTTTATACGCAGCTCTCACAAACCACACACGGCCAGATAGCTTATCCAACAGTTAGAACCATAGAAGACACAACCTTTATAGTCAGAAAAAAGTGTGATTATTTTCTGATATTTTACACATATGACATTATGAATACTGTGGGCCTACATACCTTAGTGTGATTATAAGTGCATGTGAGTGAATATTGGCATGCAAAAATTCGTTTTTATACATCCTATTCATTGTCTCAATGCGCTCATACATCTTAAGAAAGTTATCACCAAAGATGTTAAGAATGTTTTTAGAGAACGTTATCCTACCTTTCAGAAGAACATTCTGGGAACCAAAATAAAACGTCCCGCTGAAAACGTTTTAAGAACAGTAGGGCATAATGTTCTAACAATGTTATCAAAAACATCAAGCAGGTTATTACCAAACATTTAAAAAAAAAAATTAAAGAACGTGATCCTACCTTTCAGAAGAACATTCTAGGAACCACAATAAAACGTCTGGCTGAAAACATTCCTAGAACAACGAATGGTAACAAACATTTCTAGCTGGGAACTCTCACATGCCACCGTAAACATGCAATATCTGCTTACAGCTTATCATGAATTACGGGCTTGTTTGTTTTTTTCAAAAGGAAAATATGGTGACATCAGATTTTTTTTAAAACATCCTTTTTAAACAGATGCAACAAGTTTGTTTTTTAAAGCGCTCTAGAAATAAATCTGATGTTGACCATGACCGTGTTAATATTTTCCATAACAGGAATGTTTTATAAAAAAAGAATAACATCCTGAAAACATTTTCAGAATGTTTCTTGGAGAATGTTCTTCATTTTTTATCATGTAACATTGAGGGAACGTTTTATAAAAAACATCTTTAATGTCCAAAACACATCCAAAACACATCCTTAGAATGTTGCAGGCAAAACGTTCCACCTTTATTAACGTATCACATTAAAGGAACATTTTATAAAACACTTTGTCATCTCAGGCCTCAATAAGATCCTGAAAACATTTTCAGATTGTTGCTTGGAGAATGTACTTCATTTGTTATCATCTAACATTGAGGGAACGTTTTATAAAGAACATCTTTAATGTGTTACCCAACAACGTCCAAAACACATCCTGACGGCCCGTCTACACTACAGCGTCGACAGCGTCGAAAGCTCCAATCTGCCCATTCACTTTCAATGGGGTGACGTCACGTAGCCTCGCTTTTTCGCCGAACTGAATTGTGGGTAGCAGAGCGGTCCGTCTCAGGCGTCTCCGGCGTCAGAAGTTGAACAATGTTCAACTTCTGACGCCGGAGACGCCGGAGTAGCCAGCGCCAGCCAATCAAATCCCGTTTCCCAAAATCTGACAGCTGAAGCCGTAGCCAATCAAACCGCGTCTAAGCTGGGAGAGATATCCCGCCGTTCATTTCTATATTTCAAAAAAAGTCGGAGGAGAAACTAACTATCGCCGTAGCAAATCACCCGGTTTTGTATGACCAGACCCTCTTCACCTACCGGGATACAAACCGGAGGAACCAGGCATGGAGGGAGGTGGCAGAGACAGTGGGTGAAACTGGTAGGTTTTCGCCTGTTTGGGGAGTTTATATATATATTGCTCCCATACAATCCACGGGGTTTTTTGCTTTGTATGTCGGGGGCGGGAGATTCATGTGATTGGTTGTTGGCCGTGTTGCTTGAATAAAATCCCCAAGCTCCAGACACGCCCAGCTCCAAGCTATTTTTGAAGCTGTAGTGTGGACGCTCCGTTAGAATGTTGCAGGCAAAACGTTCCACCTTTGTTAACGTATCACATTAAAGGAACATTTTATAAAACACTTTGTCATCTCAGGCCTCAATAAGATCTTGAAAACATTTTCAGATTGTTGCTTGGAGAATGTACTTCATTTGTTATCATCTAACATTGAGGGAACCTTTTATAAAGAACATCTTTAATGTGTTACCCAACAACGTCCAAAACACATCCTTAGAATGTTGCAGGCAAAACGTTCCACCTTTGTTAACGTATCACATTAAAGGAACATTTTATAAAAAAACTTTCTGTCATCTCAGGCCTCAATAACATCCTCAAAACATCCTCTGAATGTTGCAGTTAAAACGTTATGTCTTAGTTAACCTTAAACCTTATAGGAACATTATTTGAAAAAATAAACATCCTAAAAAGGTTCTTTGAACATCAGATTAAAACGTTTCTTTAAAACCTTATTAGAACCAATAGGTAACGTTAGCCAAAGTTGTGAGAACGTTCCCCGCTAGATGGGAATGCTGTTGCTAAGCCAACAATAGTCACAGTTGACCTCATCAGACTCCCGGTTCTGAATGGTACATTGTGTCTCTCAGTTAGTCTCATCAAGGTCATTGCATCTATTGCCTCTTCAATAAAAAGCCTAAAAGTTAATACGACGATGGAGTAAGCACGCATCGCACAGAAAAACACAGAAACGTACAGTCTGTGAGTTTATATGGATTATGTGTCTGATGATCAATAATTTCTGAATTAGCTTCAAGCTTGTTAATTCATGGTTATAATGTTGTATCAGGTTGCAGATATGTGGGAACATGCATGTTGATTTGTTACAAAAGTGAAATTAAGGATTTATACAGCAAGTTGTAATTGTAATAGATCATTCCTATGTCAATAATTAGAGCTTTCCCAACACAATATTGGAAAATATGTGTCTACTCTATACATGAGAGCAGCTCTACGTCACTGCCTGGTGAAATAACGGCCCCACCCACTTTCTTGTAAAAATAAAGAATCGGCTTCAAGCAGGACATTTTATTTTTTTCCAAAAAGCTGCTGTGTCATGTATTGCACTTCAAAAAAC
Source organism: Pseudochaenichthys georgianus (assembly GCF_902827115.2). Lineage (NCBI taxonomy): Eukaryota > Metazoa > Chordata > Actinopteri > Perciformes > Channichthyidae > Pseudochaenichthys > Pseudochaenichthys georgianus. Next base: position 21,865,136 of record NC_047524.1, read on the forward strand.
AAAAGGTAAAGTTGTACAAAATGTAAAGACTTTACCTTAGAAAAAAGGACTATTAAAGAAAATATCTGTAGCTTCAGGCCTCAACAGGGAGGAAGTAAATCTTAAACAATGGGACCCGGTCAGTCAACGCGTACGTCTATTGGAAACACTTAATCACAGCTGTAATTACGATGCTAATAAGATTAAGTTCAATCGTCAAAGTGAACAGTTGTAATGTTAAAAGTCATAGTAGTGACCTTAATCGCTGCATTCAACTATAAAACACTGCAAAGTCTAGGAAATCCGAGTTTAAATATTAGCTTGCCACTTGTCCACTGGGAGACTAACAGGACATGGATTCTCTACAGCTTTTAATTTAACTATATATTGACGCAGATCATCAATCTCCAATGACATTGTTTAATTGCTCTAATTTCTGTACTGATCCAATATCCCGTTAGACATTAGACGATAAGCGGGCTGCGAAAGCTTCGTAAGTTCATGACTTTCTAGCTCTAAATCGCGAGATTTTTTATTTATTTTCAAGGAACCTCACTTGAGCTTCAAGTTTTTTATCTCCGAATACTGTTGTTTATTATTTGACTAGAAGTACAGCGACAAGTTTTACATTTTTCAATATATTAACTCTTTCCTCGGCACTTACTTACTACCACTCTGTTTTTGAAATAGATGACACCAATTCAGAGAAAGTTCCGGAGTATCAGCATCAAAGTTAAAGCTCCAATCATGAAGACAAATGGGTGGTGGTGGGCTCTCACTGCTTGTAGCTGATTACCCTTCCAATACACTCGCACCCGGCCATTTCTTTCTTTAAACTAGCAGGATGCTCCTCCCGTTTCCCATTCCGACTGTAGAGGGGCGGTGCAGCTAGACGCAGGAAGGTGGGGAAACCGTCCATCAGAGGCGGGCCGAGCCGGGACACGGCCCATAAGGAGCGGCATGAAGCCCCACAAGTTATTACCCCTGCTACCCGGGCCCATTTTGTCTTCATCAATTCTTAAACTCATAAGACTCCCTGCCCCTCTCTGTTTCCAAATTGTGCCATCTATCAAGCCCGCCGTTACTCTCACTTCCTCTCCCTTCTTGCTCTGTGGTTTTCTCTCTCATGGATCTCGCTCTCACTGCAGAGCAAGGCAGTGCGGCGGTGGATTGTCAAATTATCCCCGGGCATGAGAGGATGAGCTTTTTTTTTAGCAGCAGCACCCCTCCACATACTTTCTTTCCTTCTATCTTCCTCTCAATCTCTTGCCTTTATTCCCTCCTTCCTATCCCTAAAATCTTCCGCTCATCACCCTCTCCATCATACTTTATCTTCCTCTCTACACTTTATCATCCTCCTCCCCCTCCACAGCCTGTCTTTCTTTTATCTTCTCCGTCTCACTGCTGGTTTCTCATTGTGCTGGACCGGCTGGTCTTCTTCCTTTCTTCCCCCCTTCCCCTTCCGCTTTCTCTCCATCTCTCTAATTACGTTCAGAGACAAAGGCGTCTGATTCTGCCTCCTCCCACTCAGAGCTGTCAGGCCTGGTGTAGGAGAGAGTTAATTTCACACTTACTGCATGCTTTAATTAAAAAGGGGAGAAAGGGGGAGTGGGAGAGGGAGAAAGAAGAAACAAGAAAGGATACATGCACTCAGTCACATATTGTACAAAGGGTGGACTGTATGTGTGAACATGCCTCATATTTGTGGCTTGCCTACAGGTATGTGCGCACAGTCCTTAGCTATGTGTGTGTTTTTATCTTTTTTAGCTGTGTGGGCGTGCACCTCGAAGCGTGCGGAGTTAAAAATGTTTCACTCCTCAGGTGGATGACACACGTACTGTGTCTTCTCCCTCGGCTGCAACAGGCTGTATATTTTGCCTGGGGCATTAATGAGGAATCAATAGAATTGTAATGGCTTATTAGGGGGGCTAGAGTCCACACACACACACACACACACACACACACACACACACACACACACACACACACACACACACACACACACACACACACACACACACACACACACACACACACACAACACACACACACACACACACACACACACACACACACACACACACAGGCACACACAAGCATTGCTGCTTTGATCCCCTGCATTGGCAGCTGGAGTGTGATTTGCACACAGGCAAGTACACAACATTTCACACATACTCGAGCATGTGCAATAGAAACAGATATGAATTCCAACACACACACACACACACACACACACACACACACACACACACACACACACACACACACACGCGCACGCGCGCGCACACACACACACACACACACACACACACACACACACACACACACACACACACACACACACACACACACACACACACACACACACACACAGTACAGCACCACCCCCACCCTCACAATAATTCACCACACAGACAGCACATGATAACCCTTGTTAAGCTATTGAGATATGGATGATAGTGGTTCCACCCACCATTGTCAAATCGGGTAATTTATCACGCTCATCCACAGCATGAAGCAGCGACAGTGATCCAAGCAAGACATGCACTCTCACCTATCCCTCTCCGCTGACTGGTCATTGAAATGCTGCTATGATATACTGTATTATAAACAACACTGTCATTCAATTATTTTGTTTCTCTATGCAGCTTTGCATTATTTATATCCCCACACATAAAGGACATGGTGTACATTTTGCAAAGTAAAGACAATCTGAGAGCTGTTGGTTGTGCATGGATAACAGAACATCTGTGTGTTCATTTCTACTATATGTGATGTACATACAGTATTGTAGAGCTGCAGATGTGCATTTAATTGTTTAGCACAATTTCAAAGCCTGTGGTATTCACATTAGTATTATTACATAACTGTCCCCATACACTGTTCGAGCTATACCTGCGAGAGTTAATGCGTCTTTAATTATATACATTATGTCCCACAAAGGTGTATATAGTAAGAGGGCATGGAACTTTGTGGTTGTACAAAAACACCAGAGTTTCACAAAGGTGACCGCGTCATGTCCCGCGTGAATCAGAATTAATTTATTTGTAACGTAATTTCCATACTTAAGTAAAACCACTGACTTCTATAGTTATGTAATCCAAACCACAATCTTTTTCAAAATGGTGTTTACTGTGGAGCTGGAAGTGTATTTAAAAACATACAACCCTTTGAAATTCACACATGTAGCTGGACATTGGTATGAGAACAATCAAGAATAACCTTTTTGAAGATATAATACAAATAGTTATATTTGTATATAGTCTGAAACCAGAGCCCATCTGCTCTGATTGGTTAGCTGGTCGCCACTTAGAGACGTCTTGCTCCTTAGCCTATCACTTACAATGTGTTGGAGCGCTAGCCAATAGAAGTTAGACATTTAGAGTGTTACATAGTGATGTCACTATGTTACGGAAGTAAACACAGGAGTTCAATGGAGGCGTTTCAGGCAGGGGACGTGTGTGGGAGATTGTAGCCTTTACAGACCATTTACATGCACAGAAACCTATATAACAAACTGCAAGAAAAGGAAAATCACAAAAAGCATAATAGGACCTCTTCAAATGATCAGTCAGTACTGCATGTGTATTTGAGTCTACAATATTTTTTTCCTTTGTGCAGGCTTTCCCTACATACAGTACTTGCACACATCTTCAAACCTCGCAAAGAAAGTATATGTCATAGGATGTGAGTAGAGCCCCAAGTGTGAGAGTGTGAGAGTGTGGAGGGCAGTGTGCATGCCCTGTGTGCATGAGTTAAGAGAGAATACATTGGTCTTTGTGTTTGCAGTGCAGGAACTGTGCATTCTGTGTGCTGCCGCTTTGAACGCGGGAATCAAGCTCAGTGAAGAGTCTCTGAATAGCAAATGTATGAGATGTTAACTGCTGCTGTATGTTAACCCTTGAATAGAGCACATGGTAGAATAATGTGTCATGCGGGTCTTCGTTTAAGAAGCTGTTCCAGAGGGGTATAGTGCAGCACTAGAGGCAGATGGATATATGATGATGGTCCAGCTCAACCAAATTAAAAATTATTTCCTTGCCTGCTTTGGTAACTCTCATTCCAAAAGCAACAATATATTTTACTACACTCACATTTTGTCAGGAATATGGATCTTATTGCATAGTGCCTGGATAATTTGCAGTGCCTGCTTCTAGCATGAATACTAAAAGGACTCTTTATATGAAGTTAGACAGAGTGTAATGGTGTCTAAGAAAGGATGGTGGAAGTAATGTATTAAGTCGGACTTCCATTAAAAGCACCATCCCATTCCAGACAAAAAAAACAAATGCGTCCCGTATGTTTAAAGTGGCCTTGTGGTGATATTCTGTATCATCTTTTTTAAACATATCCCATTAAAGGACAAAAGGCTTGTGTAGCCAAATATAGCTTATTCCTCTGTGCAATGGAACGCCTCAAAAACCTACACGCTCATTAGGGCACCAAAGGTGTATTAGGCTGTAGCTTGAAGTATTCCCTAACTATTTTGCTTACGTTTTCTAAAACTAAAGTGTTAATCTGTTTTAGAAAATGACTTAGCCTTTTTTAAATGAAACTATTTCACATTTTTTTTAAATAAATATTCCCTATTAAAAATCAATGATTGGGCTGGAAGTTGAGCACCACATAGCTGACTAATGCATTCTAGACAAAAGAACACATTTGACCTACACTTAAACAAACTGTAGTTCCCATTTGCAGATTCTATAGGGAACAATCACTTCAAATCAATAGACTTTTACAAACCCAGGGTTTTACAGAATAGTACAAGGATGGATCAGCAACAAGAGAGCCATGATCCCAGGCTTTATTTGGTGCAGGTTTCTCTTCATTTGTTTTTGCTTCAGATGTAATCAGGATTGTTGCCAATAAAATGGTCTACATTTATAGCAATTATCAAAAACTACCATTAAACTACTACTATACTATTATTAAAAACGATTTAATTTAAAGGAAACTACATTGTAAACAGAGAACAATTGAAGGTGTGTGATGTAGAGACTAAGGCATAGTGCTGTCTAACTCATACTGTTGCACAAACGGTTGGATAGGTTCCCCTTCATTATCACGAGGGGCATTTCATCATCATTAATAAATGCGCCGCTGAAGAGATCAGCTTCATACACGGACAACAGCTGCAACAGTACACCCCCATACCCCTTACATATAGAACGTAGCGGGCATCCGGCAGATATTAGAATAAGCTCAGGGAGAGGCGTGCTGATTCCAATTAGCAGTCTGTTGTTTCACACTGTGGGCGATAGAGCTTGTTATTCCTAGCATGGAGAGAGTCTGAGGAGCAGTGCTCTGCGGCTCCCACCGCGCAATCAGCCTCTATGACTCTTTCGTACCCCCCAAGCACTGATTGCCATATTCATCTGGCACTATTCTCTCTCTGTGAGGTGTGCAGAAGTGCATTTGTTAAGCAGTGTCTTGGAAACCTGTGGAACAAGGTGCAAATGGCCCCGACTTGTGGGCTGGTGTCATACCGCCGCTGATAGCTATAATGAATGAATGAATGAGAGAAAGGGTTAGATTCAGGAAAAGGAAATAATCACAATTTCTCTGGGCAATCATAATTTTGCGTTTGAGTTGCTGTAATTATATGCTTTGATTAAAAACTATGGGATTACAATAGAGTATTCAATTGCAGGCTGACGTCACAGACTCTTTGTTTTGCTTTCCCTCTGTTCCATGCATTTAGCATTCAGAGAATAATCCAGGTGCTGCATCTAGAGCGGCTTAATTGTGTGCTTGAATAATAATTGTGTTTGGGTTGGTCTGATTGTTCCTCGGCGGGATTTTGTTTTTTACTGAAGCTAATTCCACAAGTGTGCAAGGCGTTGTCATCGGTGGATTGGTGGATGATGTGTTAATATTTGCCAGTATGCTTTTTAAAAGACTTTCATAATCTACTGTAGCCCTGAGAGCTCAAACCACAAAGTAATTTAGCTTTTGGTGTTGTAAATATATTGTGATTCTTATACTTCTACTTTTACTTAAGAGCTGAGAACTTTTAAGGTGAATGGCTCAAATGTAGCACCTATTGTACCAAAAAGATGGATGGGCAAAATGAGGAATGAAAGGAGGATATAGGAAGGGGAAAAGAATGGTAGGGAAAGTAATAATGGAAAGGGGAGTGCAGGAAAGCATGTAGGGAGGAATGAATGCACTGATGGATGGAGCAAGACAAGCAGATGGATGGGTGGCAGGAGAAATGGCGAAGGAGGAGGATGTGTTGATGGGATGGACAGGTGGTAGACGGGGTGAGTGAGGTATTTAAGGAAGGGTAGACAGATGTGCAGATGGTTCAGGGGTAATGGAACGATAAACTAAAGGATTAGGATTTTACAGTCCGCTGACAGTGGAGATGGAGAAAATATGTTAAAGTCAACATGACTAAGTTCAAGATGGGTTTACAGAATAAATAAATATAAATGTTTCAATGGGAGGATAAATGGATAAATTGTTTAGGAAAGCATATTGTCAACATTGGCCATTGTTTCGAAACCCTAATAGCCATAAGGAAGTGTCCCATTGGACCAAACCTTATATTTAACGCCACCAATTATTGCACATATTGACTGCATAAACCTGACCTGCGCTGCTCTGCCTCTAATCTGCTTCCAATGATATTCTAAGCCTAAACATAACCATCTAAGTCATTGTACCTAAAATTATTGCAGTATAAAAAACAAAGGTAACAAGAACTAGCCAATCAGAGGCAGCGTAGGGCGGGTCATGCCTTTGCCAAAATAGCAAAAGAGAAAAAAAAAATTGTTTACGGGATGAAGAAATGTCTGAAAAATAGGCTTTGCGTTCAATGGGAATTATTTCCGATTATAATGGTTTGAAATGCGCCATTGGAACAATAATGGGGTTAGGGTTAGGTCCATATTTAAAGAATTAAAAAATACCTTACTTTGAAAACCATTATCTGGATTTGTGTGGTTTGAATTCCCAGAATATCTAAAATATCCAGAAGGTAAGTTTCACAACCCAAATAATAGCACAGCTTTGTAGCCTGAACCCAGATGGCAAACTCTTTGTTGCCACCACATTGTCAATGGCGTCCCATTTCAGCTTCCATTCTTACCTTTCACAATAAAAGTCACAGACATGTACACTCACAGCTCACCAGAGTGAATTCACTAAAAGCGTTTTGCGTAAAGGCAACTCAACAAAATAGTTTGCAGTACTGCTCTCACTTATCTCTTCAAGGATTTAACCTGTAATAAGCAGCAGTGTCACATATGAACAAAGGGCTGATCTTAATTAAGAGTTTCTGCGGTGCTGGTTTGATATTAAAATGTATAAAATTCATGAATTCACTCCTGTTGATTTATTCCTTCTATCGTTTCAGTATTTAAATATTTAGGGAGGGTATCGTATCAGCAGCCTGATTCTGTATCGTGAAACACAATAATATATATTAAATTAATTCATCATATCATTTATGATTCAAATCAGTACAGAGTTTGTATGCTTCAATATTGCAGATACAGAAAATATAATCTTTGCACTAATAACCTACAGTAAATAAACCAATTGGTGAATATAATCAGTAACGTGGGTGCCATTTTAATACATTAATTCAAAATAAATAAATAACAAATATTTTTATTTTTTCAGTTTTTTCATCATGTATTAATTTAATATATTTGTTGCCTTCGATTTATAACGTCACATGTATTGGCAACAGATACATGATAAGAAAAAGTTTGAAATCATTAACCGATTGTTCTTTCCTAATTGGGCCTACCTTGTCATGCAGTGAGAGAATAAATGGAGGCAGAAAGAAAAAGGATAGGTCTACATGTAGGGAATGTCCAGCGGCTTAATGCACCCTGAAAGCTATGGGACATTACTAATGCGAGCGGGTCGCTCCAAATCGCTCCCCTGGGGATCACGGGAGCGTTGCGCCGCTGGAAGACCCCATGGCTCATTGAAAGGGGTCAGAGGCGAGGCGCTCTGCTCCATTAAGCAGCCTACTCATGATGGATGAATAGAGAGAGGGAAGGATGGAGAGGAGTAGCAGTACCATGCTGAACGCATAGGGAACAGGGTGCCACCAGGGAGCCGCCTCTAGAAACAGTGGATGGGGGTAATGGGTGGTAATGGGAACAGACACAGGTGGAGTCAAAAGTGAATGGAGTGTTTTAGGTCAGCATTCCCATACGCATTCTGACGCAGTGTAGTGTTGATGCAATGCTTGTAGAAGCTTTGGGATTTCAATTTCAATGTGTCATTATCATTCACTACCGTAGAACAATTATTTTAAAAAACGATGTTTGCGAATAGTGTATTAAATTGCTATGGTTCACATAAGATATATACCCTATTTGAAACTTGATTCCTACAGTCCCCCATCTGGCCTTTA